>NC_029792.2:49889270-49903337 GCF_000816755.2 Arachis ipaensis
TGAGTGGTGAAGTGGTGATGGGGAAGAGAGTTTGAGGTGATGGGTGAAGGGTTTTTGGGTAAGAGTGTTTATGGGGTTGTGTGAAAGAGAGTGGTGAGAAGAAGTGAGTGGAGGTAGGTGGGGATCCTGTGGGGTCCACAGATCTTGAGTGGATCCTGTGGGGTCTACAGATCCTGAGTGGATCCTGTGGGGTCTACAGATCCTGAGGTGTTCAAGGATTTACATCCCTGCACCCATTAGGCATATAAAAATGCCTTTGTATCCAACTCTGGGCGTTCAGCGCCAGGTTGGTGGCCATTATGGGCGTTCAACGCCCATCTGTGTGCCATTTCTGGCGTTGAACGCCAGAACCATGCCTGTTCTGGCGTTCAGCGCCCAGAAGCTGCCCATTTTGGGCGTTCAGCGCCAGAACCATGCTCTGTTCTGGCGCTGAACGCCAGACAGATGCTCCTCTAGGGTGTGATTTTTCTTCTGCTTTTTTTTATTCTGTTTTTAATTTTTCTATTTATTTTGTGACTCCACATGATCATGAACCTAAGAAAACATGAAAAACAATAAAAATAAGAATTAGATAAACATTGGGTTGCCTCCCAACAAGCGCTTTTTTTAATGTCAATAGCTTGACAGTGGGCTCTCATGGAGCCTCACATATGTGCAGAGCTTTGTTGAGACTCTCCAACACCAAACTTAGAGTTTGGATGTGGGAGTTCAACACCAAACTTAGAGTTTGACTGTGGGGGCTCTGGTTGACTCTGCTTTGAGAGAAGCTTTTCATGCTTCCTCTTCATGGTTGCAGAGGGAGATCCTTGAGTTTTGAATACAAGGGAGTTCTCATTCCATTGAAGGACTATTTCACCTCTGTCAACATCAATCACAGCTCTTGCTGTGGCCAGTAAAGGTCTTCCTAGGATGATGGATTCATCCTCTTCCTTTCCAGTATCCAGGACTATGAAATCAGTAGGTATGTAAAGGCCCTCAACCTTTACTAATACATCTTCTACTTGTCCATAAGCCTGTTTTCTTGAGCTGTCTGCCATCTCTAGTGAGATTTTAGCAGGTTGCACCCCATAGATTCCCAGTTTCTCTATTATAGAGAGAGGCATGAGGTTTATTCCTGAACCAAGGTCACACAGAGCCTTAAAGATCATGGTGCCTATGGTACAGGGTATTATGCATCATAGAATATATCCAGGATGGTCCATTCTGAAAGCATGTCAGAAGGACAGTTTTTGGTCAGCTGTTTGTATCTTTCCCAAGCTTCATAGAAGGATTCACCTTCTTTTTATCTGAAGGTTTGAACATCAGCTCTAAGCTTGCTCAGCTTTTGAGGAGGAAAGAACTTGGCTAAGAAAGCCGTGACCAGCTTATCCCAAGAGTTCAGGCTGTCTTTGGGTTGAGAATCCAACCATATTCTAGCTCTGTCTCTTACAGCAAAAGGGAAAAGCATGAGCCTGTAGACTTCAGGATCTACTCCATTAGCCTTAACAGTATCACATATCTGCAAGAATTCAGTTAAGAACTGAAAAGGATTTTCAGATGGAAGTCCATGAAACTTGCAGTTCTGCTGCATCAGAGAAACTAATTGAGGTTTCAGCTCAAAGTTGTTTGCTCCAATGGCAGGAATGGAGATGCTTCTTCCATGTAAATTGGAATTAGGTGCGGTAAAGTCACCAAGCATCCTCCTTTCGTTATTATTATTTTCGGCTGCCATCTCCTTTTCCTGTTTGAAAATTTCTGAAAGGTTATCTCTGGATTGTTGTATTTTGGCTTCTCTTAATTTTCTCTTCAGAGTCCTTTCAGGTTCTGGTTCTGCTTCCACAAGAATGTTCTTATCCTTGCTCCTGCTCATATGACAAAGAAGAAGGCACAGAAAAATAATAATAATAATAGAGATCCTTTATACCACAGTATAGGGATCCCTTTGTGAGTGGAAGAAAAGAGGGGGAAACAAAGAATGTGATGTAAAGGATGAAACACAACTGTACGGATGGAAGAGATGTGAGATGAGATGTTAGGATATGAATGAATAAATAGAATAGGATGGGGGAGGGATAATTTTCGAAAATTATTTTGAAAAAGAGTTAGTGATTTTTGAAAATAGTTTTTTTTTTTTTTTTGAAAATGTTAGTATTTTTTTTTTTCGAAAATTTTTTTTTTAAATTAAAAATAATTAGTTAATTAAAAAGAAATTTTTGAAAAAGAGGGAAGATATTTTCGAAAATTAGAGAGAGAGAGTTAGTTAGGTAGTTTTGAAAAAGTTAAGAAACAAACAAAAAGTTAGTTAGTTAGTTGAAACAAATTTTGAAAAGATAAGAAGTTAGGAGGTTAGGAGAGATATTTTGAAAAGATATTTTTGAAAAAGATAAGATGAGAAGATATTTTTGAAAAGATATGATAGAAATTAGTTTTTGAAAAAGATTTGATTTTTGAAAAAGATTTTGAAAAAGATAAGATTTTCAAATTGAAAATTTGATTTGACTCATAAGAAACAACTTGATTTTAAAAATTTTTGAAAAAGTCAACTCAATTTTTCGAATTTGATGAGAGAAAAAGGGAAAGATATATTTTTTTTTATTTTTGAAATTTTTATAAAAAACATGAAAATTATGCAATGCATGAAATTTTTAGATCAAAACAATGAATGCATGCAAGAATGCTATGAATGTCAAGATGAACACCAAGAACACTATGAAGATCATGATGAACATCAAGAACATATTTTTGAAAAATTTTTAATGCAAAGAAAACATGCAAGACACCAAACTTAGAATTCTTTAATGCTTAGACACTAAGAATTCAAGAATGCATATGATAAACATGAAAAGACACAAAACAAAAAATCATCAAGATCAAACAAGAAGACTTACCAAGAACAACTTGAAGATCATGAAGAACACTATGAATGCATGATATTTTTCGAAAAATACAAGATGCATATGCAATTGACACCAAACTTATAACATGACTCAAGACTCAAACAAGAAACACAAAAATATTTTTGATTTTTATGATTTTCTAAATTTTTTTGGATTTTTTTCTCGAAAAATTTAATTGAAAAAGAAAAATAAGGATTCCAAAATTTTTAATATGAATTCCAGGAATCTTGCATTCTTAGTCTAAAGCTTCAGTCCAGGAATTAGACATGGCTCACTAGCCAGCCAAGCTTTCAATGAAAGCTCCGGTCCAAAACACTAGACATGGCTAATGGCCAGCCAAGCTTCAGCATGTAATTCAGACATGACACGCCTGACATACCCTACAGTCGTGTAAGAGCTGATGGTTGGAAGCCTCAGTCTAAAAGAATTTAGACATGGCTTTACAGCCAGCCAGGCTTCACATGCTTCATGAGACACTAGAATTCATTCTTAAAAATCTTGAATAAAATTTTTTAAAACATTTTTTTATATTTTTTCTTCGAAAACAGATGAGAGATTTTTGAAAATATTTTTGAAAGATTTTTAAAAACAAAACGAAAAGAAAATTACCTAATCTGAGCAACAAGATGAGCCGTGAGTTGTCCAGACACGAACAATCCCCGACAACGGCGCCAAAAACTTGGTGCACGAAATTGTGATATCCAGGCTCGAACAATCCCTGGCAACGTAAGCAACTTAGTGCGCGTAATCGTGATTACACACTCATAATTTGTCACAACTTCGATACAACTAACCAGCAAGTGCACTGGGTCGTACAAGTAATACCTTACGTGAGTAAGGGTCGAATCCCACGGAGATTGTTGGTATGAAGCAAGCTATGGTCACCTTGTAAATCTCAGTTAGGCAGATATAAATGGATGATGGTGTTTTCGAATTATAATTAATAAAATAGCGATAGAGATACTTATGTAATTCATTGGTAGGAATTTCAGATAAGCGAATGGAGATGCTTTTCGTTCCTCTGAACCTCTGCTTTCCTGCTATCTTCATCCAATCAGTCTTACTCTTTTCCATGGCTGGCTTTATGTGATACATCACCAAAAAAGCGTATAAATTATCCGCTCATCAATTTGACAAGTTTAGATCATACCTCATTGGTGCTAAAGTGATTGTTTTCACAGATCACACAGCACTTAAATATTTGTTTGCCAAGCAAGAATCAAAACCAAGACTAATAAGATGGATTATATTGTTACAGGAATTCAATATTGAAATCAGAGACAAGAAGGGAGTAGAGAACAAAGTGGCGGATCACCTATCCAGAATCCCTCGTAATGAAGGTAGAACACACGATACTAGTGTAAATGAGCTCTTCCCTGATGAGCAGTTGATGACAGTTCACCAAGCACCATGGTTCGCAGACATTGCCATCTTCAAGGCAACTGGGGCCTTAACTCCAGAGATCAATAAACATCAAAAAAGGAAGCTCATAAATGATGCAAAATATTTTGTCTGGGATGAGCCATATCTCTTCAAGAAATGTTCAGATGGAATCCTGAGAAGATGTATTTCAGAAGAAGAGGGACAGGACATCCTGTGGAATTGCCACGGCTCATACTATGGAGGCCATTTTGGAGGGGACAGAACTGCAGCAAAGGTGTTACAAAGCGGATTCTTTTGACCCACCCTTTTCAAGGATGCTAAAGAACTAGTAAAGAGCTGCAATGAGTGCCAAAGATCTGGGAACTTGCCCAAAAGAAATGAGATGCCACAAAATTTCATCTTGGAACTGGAACTGTTTGATGTGTGGGGAATCGATTTCATGGGACCATTCCCAACCTCATATTCAAACAAGTACATTTTGGTAGCAATGGATTACGTTTCCAAGTGGATAGAGGCTATTGCAACTCCAACAAATGATAACAAGGTGGTTATGAAATTCCTCAGGAAGAATATCTTTAGCCGATTTGGAGTCCCACGAGCACTCATCAGTGATGGAGGGAGCCATTTTTGTAACAGACCACTATAAGCTCTTCTCCTACGATACGGGGTAAAACATAAGGTGGCCACTCCTTACCATCCCCAAACAAGTGGGCAAACTGAGATATCCAATAGAGAGCTAAAAAGGATTCTGGAAAAGACTGTGGGTGCATCAAGAAAGGATTGGTCGAAGAAGCTGGATGATGCTCTTTGGGCATACAGAACAGCATTCAAAACTCCACTTGGAATGTCCCCATATCAACTAGTGTATGGGAAAGCTTTTCATTTACCACTGGAGCTGGAACACAAAGCTCTCTGGGCTCTCAAGATACTAAATTTTCACAGCATTGCTACTGGTGCAAAGAGGATCTTGCAACTGCAAGAAATGGAGGAATTTAGATCGCAAGCCTATGAAAATGCCAAGATCTATAAAGAAAAGGCAAAAAGAAGACATGACCTGCACCTTGCACCCAGGAGTTTCGAAAAGGGGCAGCAAGTACTCCTCTACAACTCCAAATTGAGAGCAACCCAACCTGAGGTAGTTTCTTTTTCATTATCATTTCAATAAAAATCACAACTTATTTTCCCTGTATTGCGAGGAGCTAAGTTTGGTGTTCTACACTAAGACAAAACCTAAGAGTGAAAGTGTAGTTTTAAGTTTGGTGTTCTACCAAAGATATTAGTTATAATCACACTACACTCCAATGACAAATTGCTAGCTCCAACCACTCAGGGGGACCACTTGGTAGTAGTTTAGTCTGAAGTTAATGGTTGTTTTGTTAATAACAACCTATGAGGATCTCTGCAAGTATGCAATTTGTTGTACTAGGCAAAGAACTAAGTTTGGTGTTCACACACCAAATTAAGTTCAGAAAATTCGCAAGCATACATGCAAGCTAACTATGTCTCAAGTGCTTTAGAAACAAGCAACTTCTAATGACTTTGCAGGAACCTTTTGAGGAAATGGTGCACCATCATCCAAGGAAGTGAAGGAGCAAAAACTATGGATGAGGACAACAAGGGGATAGCAAGAAACCATCACCCGAAGGTTGTATTGTTACTTAATTCCATAAACTTAAAATGCTAAAAATTGGAAGTCAGAAGGAACTTGATTTATAGTTGCTCATTAGTTTAGATGATTAGAGTTTAATAGTTGCTTTATTACTTTTGTCATATGTGTACTGTCCACAATACCTGCTTCAATTCCATCCTGCTTATTGTGTTTCTTGTCTCCTTTTGAATCAAATAAAAAGAGAATGATTGTTATCAAAGACCAGAGTGGAGTTCATATTGTGGAGTAAGTTCCTTAGTGTGTGATGTGGTCATAAGTTAGCTAAGTTGATTCACCAACAAGGGTGGGAAGACAACTATCTGTCATGAATCATATGCTTGAAACACACCCCATGAAACTAGCTAAATAACAAGATCATAATAAGAAAAAGGGGAAAAGAACAATAAGAGTTGAGAAAGAAAGAAAAGTTAATAAAGAATAAGGCTAGGCACCAAGGGTTTGAAACGTGAGAGATGTGTCTGTGGTGCTCCAGTACCAAGGATCTTCTTGGATGAATAAGTTCGTAGGAGTGCTTCATCACTTGGTAACTTGGGTTAACTAACCCGGGATTATCAACTAAAAATCCACTATCAAGAGCAACCTTGCTACAGAACATTTAGTAACCCAAAGAGGTGCTGGACACCAAGGTCTCAAGAAAGGAAATAACAAACCATGTGCCTGTGGTGTGTATGTATGGGGGAAAGAGACTTGAGGGAGTAAGTCCTTAGGGGTGTCTTAACACCTAGCACCTTGAACCAACTGGTTCGAGAATGCTGGCTGAAAGCTTATCTTAAAGAGTCGAACCCTCACAGAGCACTTAGCCTAAGAACACAAATAAGCCTTGAAAACAATAAAAGGATCAATGAATAAGAGTCTCATAGGGTGCAATTAAGTGAGTATTCTAGGACATGATAAAGGTCTGAAAGCCAGTGAAGGAATGAACCTAAGTTGGTATGCATGAAACCACCATAAAACCAAGGACATGACTTCCACAATAATGACTCATTTCTCTTGGCATTTCATTCATCATTCTCTTGTTCCAGTACTTGCTTAGCGACAAGCAAGCTTTAAGTTTGGTGTTGTGATGCCAGGGCATTTTGGCAAGTTTCACTGACCTTTTCTTTACTGTTTTAGGGTAGTTTCATGCATTTTCTTAGGAAATAAGCAAGTTTTGGGTAGAATTTCACTTACATCTTGATTTAAGCATACATTATGCACTTTACATGATTTCATGAGAATTTTGCATGAATGAGATGACAAATTGGATGATGCATGTCTCATGATGTGGAGTAGAACTTTGATGCACTTTATTGCTTGATTTCAAAAAAAAGTAAGCAAGAAAGAACCACGTTAGCAGCCACGTTAATCTAACTAACGTGACCACTAACGTGGAACGGGAGCTAGCTTGCAACGCTAATGAGAAAAGTAATCGCCAATAACGTCCTCGAAGCCGTCATAGCCCACGTTAAGAGTCACGTTAACTAAGTTAACGTGAACTCTAACGTGGAAGAAAGAAAGTGGAGCCAACGTTAGTGACACTCACCTTTGTCACTAACGTTGGAATGAGCCACAATGAGCCACCATGAGCCACGTTAACTCCTACGTTAACTTAGTTAACGTGGAAGCTAACGTTGAGGATAGGATGATGAGCCAACGTTAGTGACACTCACCTTTGTCACTAACGTTGGAGTTGGCTATCATTACCACGTTAGAAGCCACGTTAACTTAGTTAACGTGGACTCTAACGTGGGAAGAAGGGGAACCTGGGAACGTTAGTGACAAAGGTAAGTGTCACTAACGTTCTCGAAGAATTGGCAAGCCTACGTTAAGAGCCACGTTAACTAAGTTAACGTGAACTCTAACGTAGGGAGGGAGGACTCTCAACGTTATTGGAAAAGGTGAGTCCCAATAACGTGTGCGAAGGACCAAGAGGTAACGTTAGTTGTCACGTTGGTGCCACTAACGTTGAAGTTAACGTGGATCATCCCTGGGTGAGGAACGTTAATGAAAAAGGTGATTGTCACTAATGTTCTCGAACCCACACTCTCACTTAACGTTAACGCCACTAACGTCCTGAACTAAAGACCCTTCCTACTTCACACTTTCTCTCTGCAAGTAAAGCTAAGCCCACTGCAGAAGATAACTGCTTCAAACTCAAGATCCAAAGGCCCATATCCAAGACTTAAAGAATCAACTAGAAGATCAAAAGAGTAGTATATATAGGGGTAGTTTTGAATCAGGAAGCAGCTTTTGGGGGATGGGAAATTGAGAACTACTCTCTGTATAATTTACTTTCTCTGCACTTCTAGTTCTAATTTTCATGATGTATTCTCCATCTTTGTTTTCTATTTCCAGAGCTATGAACAACTAAACCCTTTTTCATTGGGTTAGGGAGCTCTGTTGTAATTTGATGGATCAATACAAATTTTTATTACTCTTCTTCTATCTTTTCTCTTGATTTTACTAGAAAGCTTTCAATCTTCATCCAATTGGGTAGTTATCCTGGAAAAGAAGCTATTCATACTTGGATCTCTTCTGAACCTTGGAAGAGGAATAAAGAGATCATGCTAAAAATGCTTTCTCATGTTGGACCAAATTGGGTTTGGTTGGGTATGGTGACTATAATCCTACCAACACTTGATTTGGGATTGCATGTGGTATAATCAATGACCATACTTCATCTCTTCTCATGAGCAATTGACCAAGGAATTGGCTATTGATCAAGATTTGAGAGACTGAATTACCAAAGAATTGGAATTCGATCACTTAAGATTTCCAAGGAGATTAATGAATGCATTGATTGAGGAAGAGATGAAAATGAACTTGATCCGGAGAATGCAACATCTCCTAAGCCCAATGAATCCCCATTTCTGATCTTACCCATTCTCTTTAATTTTCGCAATTTACTTTCATGAGCATCTTCCCCATTCCCATTTACAATTCTGCAATTTACTTTCCGTCATTTACTTTCAGCTCTTTACTTCCAGCATTTACATTTTCTGCTATTTACTTTCAGGCCATTTAATTTCCTGCAACTCTCAAACCAAATTCTGCTTCGCTCAACTAGAACATTCCTCTAATTATAGTTGCTTGACCAATCAATCCCTATGGGATTCGACCTCACTCTATTGTGAGTTTTTATTTGACGACAATTCGGTATACTTGCCGAAGGAAAATTGTTGAGAGACAAGTTTCCGTGCTATCAAGTTTATGGCGCGTTGCCGGGGATTGATTTTGTATCAACAATGACTAAATTGGAGGATAACTAGATTGAGAATTTTTCTTTTGTTTGATTTAAATTTCTGTTTGAGTTGATTACTTTCAGTTTTAGTTATTTTCCTCTCTTCCCCCTACTCCTTTTTCTTAGTTATTTACAATTCAGTTCACTAACCCACTAACTGTTTGATATATTGCATCACTCACACTAACAGCATATCTAACAAGAGTACTTTCTGCATCTATTTCCTTGCTTGTGCCTTGTTGGTTGTATGACAGGGAGAAGAAGTGGGGCTTCAACTTCCTTTGATTCTGAACCTGAGAGGACCTTCCTTAGATTAAGGAGGGAAGCAAGAGGAAAGAGAGTAGTTGGTGCTGAGGAAGAGGAGGAGTACTTTGAACCAGACATGGATGAAAACATGGAGAACCATCATGAAGAAGAGGCTCACAACCATGGCAGAGAAGGTCCAGCGCATCAGGCTGGACAAGAGAGAAGAGTTCTGGGTTCTTACATCAACCCAAACCCAGGAAACTGTGGAAGCAATATCCAAAGGCCAACCATACATGCCAACAACTTTGAACTAAAGCCACAACTCATCACCCTTGTTTAGAACAATTGTTCATTCAGAGGAAGTGTCCAAGAAGACCCCAATCAACATCTAACCACCTTCCTGAGGATATGTGATACTGTGAAGTCTAATGGTGTTCATCCTGACACCTATAGACTACTTCTGTTCCCTTTCTCATTTAAGGACAAGGCATCTAAATGGCTGGAATCCTTCCCAAAGGAGAGTTTAGCAACCTGGGAAGATGTGGTGAACAAATTCTTGGCAAGATTCTATCCTCCTCAACGGATCAACAGGTTGAGAACTGAGGTGCAAACATTTAGGCAGCAGGATGGTGAGACTCTATATGAAGCATAGGAGAGGTTTAAGGACCTGACAAGAAGGTGTCCACCAGATATGTTTAATGAATGGGTGCAACTACACATTTTCTATGAAGGCCTCTCTTATGAATCAAAGAAGGCAGTAGACCATTCATCCGGGGGTTCTCTGAACAAGAAGAAGACCATTGAAGAAGCCATAGATGTCATTGAGACTGTAGCGGAGAATAACTACTTCTATGCTTCTGAAAGAGGCAACACTAGAGGAGTGATGGAGCTAAACAATGTGGATGCACTGCTGGTCCAAAACAAGCTTATTACCAAGCAGCTGGCTGACCTCACCAAGAAGATGGAGAGGGACCAAGTGGCAGCAATCACCACCTCATCAGCAACCTAAGAGGGAGTGAATGCTGAGGCAGAGGAGGAGCAAGAACAAGCCAACTACATTGGAAACTCAGTCAGTCAGACCCATGATCCATTCTCCAAAACCTACAACCCTGGATGGAGGAATCACCCAAACTTTGGGTGGAGAAATCAACAAGATCAAAGCCAAGATCAGAGACGTCACAACCACAACAACAATGTAGCTCACCAACATTCCACATAGAGATCATATCAACACCACCCTAACAACACCTCTCCACATCCATACCAAAACCAAAATGACCCAACTCACCTATCCACTCTCAACTCACCATCATCTGAAGATAGACTCTCCAAAATTGAGACTCTACTTGAGGGCATATGCAAAGAGATTCAAGACTGTAAGGCATTCCGAGAAGAAGTGCAGTCCAATATGCAGAATCAAGATGCTGCCATCAAGAAACTCGAGAAACAAATTAGCTACCTATTCAAGAGAATTTCCAGCCACAACCCTCGCAGCAATACAGACTCAAACCAAAGGGAAGAGTGTCAGGCTATAACCCTCAGAAGTGGAAAAGAATTGAAGGAGACTCCCAAGCAACCCCAAGAGAAAGATTCAGTTGGAAAGAAGGAGGAACAAGATGAAGTTCAAATCCCCACCTCCAACTCACGTCAAAAGGAAGGAGAGCTGAAGCCATATGTTCCGAAAGTACCATATCCTCAACAACTGAAGAAGAAGGGGGATGACAGCCAGTTCTCCAGATTTTTAGAAATCTTCAAGAAATTACAGATTAACATACCCTTTGCTGAAGCAATAGAGCAAATGCTGCTCTATGCCAAGTTCTTGAAGGAATTGATGACAAAGAAGAGAAGTTGGAAGAGCAACGAGACTGTGATACTAACCGAAGAATGTAGTGCTATCATTCAGCATAAACTACCCCAGAAATTGAAAGATCCTGGGAGCTTCCAGATCCTTTGTATTATAGGGGAGATCAAAGTGGAGAAAGCTCTATGTGACTTAGGAGCCAGCATAAATCTAATGTCAGTAGCTATGATGAGGAAAATGAAGATCGAGGAGGCTAAGCCAACAAAAATGGCCCTACAACTGGCAGACCGATTGTTCAAGTTCCCTCATGGTGTAGTGGAAGATTTGCTGGTGAAGGTGGAGGATTTCATTTTCCCAGCAGACTTTGTGGTGTTGGACAGGCAGGAGGAAGCCAAGGCCTCCATCATCGTGGGAAGACCGTTCTTAGCTACTGCTGGAGCTGTCATTGATGTCCAAAAAGGTGATCTCACCTTGAGATTACACAATGAAAAGATGACATTCAATGTGTTCAAGGCCATGAGTTACCGACCAGAACAATGGGGAGAATGTATGAGGTTGGACTCACTGGAAGATGCAATGCAGGAGAGTTTTGAAGAAGAAGAACCTGAAGGGTTAATAGAAGAGGGATCAACGTCTAGTGAAGAGGTTGCAACAGCAGAGATTCATATACGAGGTGCACCAAAGGAAGAGAATGAAAAGTTAGAAGCACCCAAACTTGAACTCAAAGCACTGCTATCTACTCTCAAATATGCATACTTAAGAGAGAATGAAAGCTACCCAGTGATCATAAACTCATCCCTCAGCCAAGATCAAGAGGATAAATTACTCCAAGTGTTGCGAAAGCATAAGGATGCCATTGGATGGACCCTCGCTGACTTGAAAGGAATCAGTTTGGCCATATACATGCATAAGATACTGTTGGAAGATGATGCCAAACCATACATTCAATCCCAAAGGAGGCTGAACCCAATCATGAAGGAAGTGGTCCAGAAAGAAGTTATGAAGTTATGGCAGGGAGGGGGTAATCTACCCGATCTCAGACAGCCCCTGGGTCAGCCCCGTGCATGTCATGCCCAAAAAGGGAGGGATCACTGTAGTCCACAATGAGAAGAACGAACTAATTCCTACAAGGACCGTCACAGGATGGCGGATGTGCATAGACTACTGGAAACTCAATGAGGCTATACGAAAGGATCCTTTCCCCTCCCATTCATGGATCAGATGTTGGAAAGACTCGCAGGACACGCATATTATTGTTTTCTCGACGGTTATTCAGGATATAACTAAATAGTGGTTGATCCCAAAGACCAAGAGAAAACCTCATTCACTTGCCCATATGGAGTGTTTGCCTACAGGCGCATGCCATTTGGGCTATGTAATGCACCAGCAACTTTTCAATGCTGAATACTTTCTATCTTCTCATATATGATAGAGAAATTCATTGAAGTTTTTATGGATGATTTCTCGGTATTCGAAGATTCCTTTCCTAGCTGCCTGAATCACCTAGCCTTGGTATTGAAAAGGTGCCAAGAGACCAATCTGGTCTTGAACTGGGAGAAATGTCACTTTATGGTGACAGGAGGAATAGTCCTTGGCCATAAGGTTTCTAACCAAGGCATTGAGGTGGACAGAGCTAAAGTGGAACTTATTGAAAAACTTCCTCCACCTAGTGATGTCAAGGCAATTAGAAGCTTTTTAGGGCATGCTGGCTTTTACAGAAGATTTATTAATGATTTTTCAAAGATAGCCAAGCCCTTGAGCAATCTTCTTGTATCTGATACACCATTTATCTTCGATGAAACATGCATGCAAGCATTCAAGAATTTGAAAAAAAGATTGTCCTCTGCCCCTATCATTTCCCCACCTGATTGGAACTTACCCTTTGAATTGATGTGTGATGCATCTGACTTTGCAGTTGGGGCCGTGTTAGGGCAGATGAAAGATAACTTAGTCCATGTGATATACTATGCTAGCAAAGTTGGTGCACGAAATTGTGATCTCCAGGCTCGAACAAATCCTGGTAATGGCTCCAAAGCTTGGTGCTCTAATCTTAATTCATAATTGTCACAACTTCGATACAACTAACCAGCAAGTGCACTGGGTCGTCCAAGTAATACCTTACGTGAGTAAGGGTCGAATCCCACGGAGATTGTTGGTTATGAAGCAAGCTATGGTCACCTTGCAAATCTCAGTCAGGCGGATATAAAGTGATAATGGTGTTTTCGAATATTATATAATAAAATAGGGATAGAGATACTTATGTAATTCATTGGTAGGAATTTCAGATAAGCGAATGGAGATGCTTTTCGTTCCTCTGAACCTCCTCTTTCCTTCTATCTTCCTCCAATCAGTCTTACTCCTTTCCATGGCTGGCTATATGCAAGGGCATCACCGTTGTCAGTGGCTACATCCCCTCCTCTCAGTGAATAATATGCTCACGCACCCTGTCACGGCACGGCTATTCATCTGTCGGTTCCCGATCATGCTGGAATAGGATTCACCCTCCTTTTGCGTCTGTCACTAACGCCCAGCACTCGCGATTTTGAAGCTCATCACAGTCATTCAATCATTGAATCCTACTCGGAATACCACAGACAAGTTTTAGACTTTCCGGATTCTCTTGAATGCCGCCATCATTCTAGCTTACGCCACGAAGATTCCGGTTAAGAGATCTAAGAGATATTCATTCTAGCTTAATTCATGTAGAACAGAAGTGTTTTTCAGGCACGTGTTCATAAGGGAGAAGGATGATGAGCGTCACACATAATCATCACCTTCATCACGTTCTTGGGTGCGAATGGATATCTTAGAAGCGAAATAAGAAGAATTGAATAGAAAACAGAAGTACTTTGCATTAATCTTTGAGGAACAG
>NC_029792.2:49903713-49978194 GCF_000816755.2 Arachis ipaensis
GCCCTCCTATCCACTGATGCTCAAAGCCTTGGGATCCTTTTTATTTGCCCTTGTCTTTTGGTTTTAAGGGTTATTGGCTTTTTCTGCTTGTTTTTTCTTTTTCTTTCTATTTTTTTTTCGCCTAAATTTTTTTTTTTCTGCAAGCTTTGTTCTTTGCTGCTTTTTCTTGCTTCAAGAATCATTTTTATGATTTTTCAGATTATCAAATAACATGTCTCCTAATCATCATTCTTTCAAGAGCCAATATATTTAACATTCTTAAACAATAACTTCAAAAGACATATGCACTGTTCAAGCATACATTCAGAAAACAAGAAGCATTGTCACCACATCAGTATAATTAAACTAAGTTCAAGGATAAATTCGAAACTCATGTACTTCTTGTTCTTTTGAATTAAAACAGTTTTTATTTAAGAGAGGTGATGGATTCATAGGACATTCATAACTTTAAGACATAGTTACTACTACTAATGATCATGTAATGAAGACACAAACATAGATAGGCACATAACATAGAAAACGAAAAACAGAAGAAATAAGAACAAGGAATGAATCCACCTTAGTGATGGTGGCATTTCCTTCTTGAGGAACCAATGATGTCCTTGAGCTCTTCTATGTCTCTTCCTTGTCTTTGTTGCTCCTCCCTCATTGCTTTTTGATCTTCTCTTATTTCATGAAGCATGATGGGGTGCTCTTGATGTTCCACCCTTAGTCGTCCCATATTGGAACTCAATTCTCCTAGGGAGGTGTTGATTTGCTCCCAATAATTTTGTGGAGGAAAGTGCATTTGAGGCATCTCCGGGATCTCATGTAAATGAGCTTCCTGCGCCTCTTGAGCTCCATGACTGGGCTCTCTTGCTTGCTCCATTTTCTTCTTAGTGATGGGCTTGTCCTCTTTAATGAGGATATCTCCCTCTATGTCAATCCTAGCCGAATTGCATAGGTGGCAAATGAGGTGAGGAAAGGCTAACCTTGCCATGGTGGAGGACTTGTCAGCCACCTTGTAGAGTTCTTGAGGTATAATCTCATGAACTTCCACCTCTTCTCCAATCATGATGCTGTGGATCATGATGGCCCGGTCTATAGTAACTTCAGACCTGTTGCTAGTGGGAATGATTGAGCATTGAATAAACTCCAACCATCCTCTAGCTATAGGCTTGAGGTTCAATCTTCTTAGTTGAACCGGCTTGCCTTTGGAGTCAACCTTCCATTGAGCTCCTTCTACACTTATGTCCATAAGGACTTGGTCCAACCTTTGATCAAAGTTGACTCTCTTTGTGTAGGGGCGTGCGTTCTCTTCCATGTTTGGCAAGTTGAACGCCAACCTCACATTTTCCGGACTAAAATCCAAGTATTTTCCCCGAACCATTGTAACATAGTTCTTTGGATCCGGGTTCTTACTTTGATCATGGTTCTTGGTGATCCATGCATTGGCATAGAACTCTTGAACCATTAGGATGCCGACTTGTTGGATGGGATTTGTTAGAACTTCCCACCCTCTTCTTTGAATTTCATGTCGGATCTCCGGATACTCATTTCTTTTGAGTTTGAAAGGGACCTCAGGGATCACCTTCTTCTTGGCCACAACATCATAGAAGTGGTCTTGATGGGCTTTGGAGATGAACCTTTCCATCTCCCATGACTTGGATGTGGAAGCTTTTGTCTTCCCTTTCCCTCTTCTAGAGGATTCTCCGGTCTTAGATGCCATCAATGGTAATGGAAAAACAAAAAAGCTATTACCACACCAAACTTAGAATATTGCTCGCCCTCGAGCAATAAACAAAAGAATAGAAGAAGAAGAAGAAGAAATATGGAGAGGGAGAGGGAGATGTGGTTTCGGCCAAGAAGGGTGTAGAGGGGTGTGTGTGTGTGAATTTGATGAAGAATGGAGGTCTTTATATAGGGAAGGGAGGGGGATTAAGGTTCGGCCATATGGGTGGGTTTGGGTGGGAAATTGATTTTGAATTTTGAAGGTAGGTGGAGTTTATGAAAAGAATAGATGAAGAAAAAGAAGAAATGAAGGAGAGGGAGAGTGGGAAGTGTTTCGGCCAAGAAGGGTGTAGAGGGGTGTGTTGTGTGGATTTGATGAAGAATGGAGGTCTTTATATAGGGAAGGGAGGGGGTATTGGTTCGGCCATATGGGTGGGTTTGGGTGGGAAATTGGTTTTGAATTTTAAAGGTAGGTGGAGTTTATGAGGTAGGTTTATGGGGAAGAGTGGATGGATGTGAGTGGTGAAGGGTTTTTGGGGAAGAGTGTTTATGGGGTTGTGTGAAAGAGAGTGGTGAGAAGATGTGAGTGGAGGTTGGTGGGGATCCTGTGGGGTCCACAGATCCTGAGGTGTTCAAGGAATTACATCCCTGCACCCATTAGGCATATAAAAATGCCTTTGTACCCAACTCTGGGCATTCAGCGCCAGGTTGGTGGCCATTTTGGGCGTTCAACGCCCATTTGTGTGCCATTTCTGGCGTTGAACACCAGAACCATGCCTGTTCTGGCGTTCAGCGCCCAGAAGCTGCCCATTTTGGGCGTTCAGCGCCAGAACCATGCTCTGTTCTGGCGCTGAACGCCAGACAGATGCTCCTCCAGGGTGTGATTTTTCTTCTGCTGACTCTCCAACACCAAACTTAGAGTTTGGATATGGGAGTTCAACACCAAACTTAGAGTTTGGTTGTGGCCTCCCAACACCAAACTTAGAGTTTGACTGTGGGGGCTCTGGTTGACTCTGCTTTAAGAGAAGCTTTTCATGCTTCCTCTTCATGGTTGCAGAGGGAGATCCTTGAGTTTTAAACACAAGGGAGTCCTCATTCCATTGAAGGACTATTTCACCTCTGTCAACATCAATCACAGCTCTTGCTGTGGCCAGGAAAGGTCTTCCTAGGATGATGGATTCATCCTCTTCCTTTCCAGTATCCAGGACTATGAAATCAGTAGGTATGTAAAGGCCCTCAACCTTTACTAATACGTCTTCTACTTGTCCATAAGCTTGTTTTCTTGAGCTGTCTGCCATCTCTAGTGAGATTTTAGCAGCTTGCACCCCATAGATTCCCAGTTTCTCTATTACAGAGAGGGGTATGAGGTTTATTCCTGAACCAAGGTCACACAGAGCCTTAAAGATCCTGGTGCCTATGGTACAAGGTATTATGAATTTTCCAGGATCCTGTCTCTTCTGAGGTAATATCAGTTGATCCAGATCACTTAGTTCATTGATGACCAAGGGAGGTTCAACTTCCCAAGTATCAATGCCAAATAATTTGGCATTCAGCTTCATGATTGCACCAAGAAACTTCGCAGTTTGCTCTTTAGTGACATCCTCATTCTCTTCTGAAGAGGAATACTCATCAGAGCTCATGAAGGGCATAAGGAGGTTCATGGAATCTCTATGGTCTCTAGATGAGCCTCAGAGTCCTTTGGTTCCTCAGAGGGAAGCTTCTTATTGATCACTGAACGTCATAGGAGGTCTTCCTCCTTAGGATTCATGTCCTCTCCTTCCCTTACAGGTTCGGCCATGGTGCTTATGTCAATGGCCTTGCACTCTCCTTTTGGGTTCTCTTCTGTATTGCTTGGGAGAGTACTAGGAGGGATTTCAGTGATCCTTTTACTCAGCTGGCCCACTTGTGCTTCCAAATTTCTAATGGAAGATCTTGTTTCATTCACGAAACTTATAGTGGCCTTAGATAGATCAGAGACTAGATTTGCTAAATTAGAAGCATTTTGTTCAGAGTTCTTTGTCTGTTGCTGAGTGGATGATGGAAAAGGTTTATTATTGTTAAACCTATTTCTTCCACCATTATTAAAGCCTTGTTGGGGCTTTTGATCCTTCCATGAGAAATTTGGATGATTTCTCCATGTTGAGTTATAGGTGTTTCCATAAGGTTCACCTAAGTAATTTACTTCTGCTATTGCAGGGTTCTCAGGATCATAGGCTTCTTCTTCAGAAGATGCCTCTTGAGTACTGTTGGATGCAGCTTGCATTCCATGCAGACTCTGAGAAATCATATTGACTTGCTGAGTCAATATATTTTCTCTTCAGAGTCCTTTCAGGTTCTGGATCAGCTTCAACAAGAATGCCTTTTTCTCTGTCCCTGCTCATAAGAAAGAGAAGAGAACAAGAAAAGAAGAGGAATCCTCTATGTCACAGTAAAGAGGTTCTTTATTGTTAGTAGAAGAAAAGAAGAAGAAATTCGAACACAGATAGAAGAGGGGGTTCGAATTTGGTGATGATGTGAGGAAGAGATGTTAGTTAATGAATAAATAAATAGAATAAGATGAGAGAGAAGGAGGGAATTTTCGAAAATAATTTTTGAAAAAGAGTTTTTTTTGAAAAAGGTTAGTATTTTTTTTCGAAAAATTTTTAAAATTAAAAATAAAAATAATTAGTTAACAAAAAAGAAATTTTTGAAAAAGAGGGAAGATATTTTCGAAAATGAGAGAGAGAGAGTTGGTTAGGTGGTTTTGAAAAAGTTAAGAAACAAACAAAAAGTTAGTTAGTTAGTTGAAACAAATTTTGAAAAGATAGGAAGTTAGGAAGTTAGAGAAGATATTTTGAAGTCAAATTTTTGAAAAAGATAAGATAAGAAGATATTTTTGAAAAGATATGATAGGAATTAGTTTTGAAAAAGATTTGATTTTTTTTTTTATCTCTATTAATGACTTGATTCATAAGAATTCATAAGATATGATTCTAGAACTTAAAGTTTGAATCTTTCTTAACAAGCAAGTAACAAACTTCAAATTTTTGAAACATTAATTGATTATGTTATTTTCGAACATTTGTGATAAAAATAAGAAAAAGATTTTTGAAAAATATTTTTGAAATTTTCGAAAATAACCAAAAAATTTTGAAAAAGATTTGATTTTTGAAAAAGATTTTGAAAAAGATAAGATTTTCAAATTGAAAATTTGATATGACTTATGGGAAACAATTAGATTTTAAAAATTTTTGAAAAATCAATCCAAATTTTCGAATTTGATGAGAGAAAAAGGGAAAGATATTTTTTTGATTTTTGAAATTTTTATGAAAAACATGAAAATTATGCAATGCATGAAATTTTTATATCAAAACATGTGATGCATGCAAGAATGCTATGAATGTCAAGATGAACACTAAGAACACTTTGAATGCCAAGATGAACATCATAGACACAATTTTGAAAAACTTTTAATGCAAAAAAAAACATGCAAGACACCAAACTTAGAATTCTTTAATGCTTACGCACTAAGAATTCAAGAATGCATATGATAAACATGAAAAGACACAAAACAAAAAATCATCAAGATCAAACAAGAAGACTTACCAAGAACAACTTGAAGATCATGAAGAACACTATGAATGCATGATATTTTCGAAAAATGCAAAATGCATATGCAAGTGACACCAAACTTATGATATGACTCAAGACTCAAACAAGAAACACAAAATATTTTTTGATTTTTATGATTTTCTAATTTTTTTTGGATTTTTTCGAAAATTTATTGAAAAGGGAAAATAAGGATTCCAAAATTTTTAATATGAATTCCAGGAATCTTAGTTTTTGTGCTAGTTTGGGCGTTCACCTCTGGTTTTGGCTCCTTTTCTGGCGCTGGACGCCAGATTTGGGTAGAAAACTGGCGTTGAACGCCAGTTTATGTCATCTATTCTTGGCCAAAGTATGGACTATTATATATTGATGGAAAGCCCTGGATGTCTACTTTCCAACTCAATTGGAAGCGCGCCATTTCGAGTTCTGTAGCTCCAGAAAATCCACTTTGAGTGCAGGGAGGTCAGAATCCAACAGCATCAGCAGTCCTTTTTCAACCTCTGAATCTGATTTCTGCTCAAGTCCCTCAATTTCAGCCAGAAAATACCTGAAATCACAGAAAAACACACAAACTCATAGTAAAGTCCAGAAATGTGAATTTAACATAAAATCTATTAAAAACATCCCTAAAAGTAACTAGATTCTACTAAAAACATACTAAAAACAATGCCAAAAAGCGTATAAATTATCCGCTCATCAAAAGTCCTCAATGAAACTCAAAGAAATTATACCACTACTGAAAAGGAGTTGCTAGCAATAGTTTTTGCATTTGATAAGTTTAGATCATACCTCATTGTTGCTAAAGTGATTGTTTTCACAGATCACACAGCACTTAAATATTTGTTTGCCAAGCAAGAATCAAAACCAAGACTAATAAGATGGATTTTATTTTTACAGAAATTCAATATTGAAATCAGAGACAAGAAGGGAGTAGAGAACAAAGTGGCAGATCACCTATCCAGAATCCCTCGTGATGAAGGTAGAACACACGATACTAGTGTAAATGAGCTCTTCCCTGATGAGTAGTTGATGACAGTTCACCAAGCACCATGGTTCGCAGACATTGCCAACTTCAACGCAACTGGGGCCTTACCTCCAGAGATCAATAAACATCAAAAAAGGAAGCTCATAAATGATGCAAAATATTTTGTCTGGGATGAGCCATATCTCTTCAAGAAATGTTCAGATGGAATCCTGAGAAGATTTGTTTCAGAAGAAGAGGGACGTGAAGTCCTACGGAATTCCCACGGCTCATACTATGGAGGCCATTTTGGAGGGAACAGAACTGCAGCAAATGTGTTACAAAGCGGATTCTTTTGGCCCACCCTTTTCAAGGATGCTAAAAAACTAGTAAAGAGCTGCAATGAGTGCCAAAGATCTGGGAACTTGCCTGGTATGCGAAATTGTTACTCTGAGGTTGTAAAATTTTTTGTTTGTTCTCTCCCTGGTAATGGGGCCAACAAACTGGTGCACAATACCATGGTCCAAGCATAACTTCACAACTTCGCACAACTAACCAGCAAGTGCACTGGGTCGTCCAAGTAATAAAACCTTACGTGAGTAAGGGTCGATCCCACGGAGATTGTTGGTATGAAGCAAGCTATGGTCACCTTGTAAATCTCAGTCAGGCGGATATCAAATGGTTATGGAGTTTTCGAATAATAATAAATAAATAGAAAAGATATAAATACTTATGTAATTCATTGGTTAGAATTTCAGATAAGCGTATAGAGATGCGTTTGTTCCTCTGAACCTCTGCTTTCCTGCTGCCTTCATCCAATCAATCCTACTCCTTTCCATGGCTGGCTTTATGTAAGGACATCACGTTGTCAATGGCTACTTTTCATCCTCTCTGTGAAAATGGTCTGATGTGCTGTCACTGCATTGCTAATCATCTGGAGGCATCACCGTTGTCAATGGCTGCATCCCATCCTCTCTGTGAAATTGGTCCAATGCGCTATCACTGCATGGCTAATCATCTAGAGGTTCTCGATCATACTGGAATAGGATTTACTATCCTTTTGCGTCTGTCACTACGCCCAGCACTCGCGAGTTTGAAGCTCGTCACAGTCATTCAATCCCTGAGTCCTACTCGGAATACCACAGACAAGGTTTAGACTTTCCGGACTCTCATGAATGCCGCCATCAATCTAGCTTATACCACGAAGATTCTGATTAAGAGATCCAAGAGATACTCATTCAATCTAAAGTGGAACGGAAGTGGTTGTCAGGCACGCGTTCGTGGGGGAATGATGATGATTGTCACGTTCATCACATTCACATTAAAGTACGAATGAATATCTTAGAAGCGGAATAAGTTGAATTGAATAGAAAAATAGTAGTACTTTGCATTAATTCATGAGGAACAGCAGAGCTCCACACCTTAATCTATGGAGTGTAGAAACTCTACCATTGAAAATACATAAGTGATGAAGGTTCAGGCATGGCCGAATGGCCAGCCCCCAAACGTGATCAATATGATCCTAAGATGAACTAAAAATCATAAGATGATCCGAAGATCTAAATACAATAGTAAAAAGTCCTATTTATACTAAACTAGATACGAGGGTTTACAGAAGTAAGTAATTGATGCATAAATTCACTTCGCCCACTTGGTGTGTGCTTGGGCTGAGCTTGAAGTTTACACGTGGAGAGGTCATTCTTGGAGTTGAACGCCATTTTGTAACGTGTTTCTGGCGTTCAACTCTGGCTTGTGACGTGTTTCTAGCGTTTAACTCCAGACTGCAGCGTAGAACTGGTGTTCAACGCCCTTTTGCGTCATCTAAACTCGGTCAAAGTATGGACTATTATATATTGCTGGAAAGCCCTGGATTTCTACTTTCCAACGTAATTGAAAGCGCACCATTTTGAGTTATGTAGATCCAGAAAATCCACTTTGAGTGTAGGGAGGTCAGAATCCAACAGCATCAGCAGTCCTTCTTCAACCTCTGAATCTGATTTTTGCTCAAGTCCCTCAATTTCAGCCAGAAAATACCTAAAATCATAGAAGAACACACAAACTCATAGTAAAGTCCAGAAATATGAATTAAACATAAAAACTAATAAAAACATCCCTAAAAGTAACTAGATCCTATTAAAAACATACTAAAAACAATGCCAAAAAGCGTATAAATTATCCGCTCATCATTGCCCAAGAGAAATGAGGTGTCACAAAATTTCATCTTGGAACTGGAACTGTTTGATGTGTGGGGAATCGATTTCATGGGACCATTCCCAACCTCATATTCAAACAAGTACATTTTGGTAGCAATGGATTACGTTTCCAAGTGGGTAGAGGCTTTTGCAACTCCAACGAATGATAACAAGGTGGTCATGAACTTCCCCAGGAAGAATATCTTTAGCCGATTTGGAGTCCCACGAGCACTCATTAGTGATGGAGGGAGCCATTTTTGTAACAGACCACTAGAAGCTCTTCTCCTACGATACGGGGTAAAACATAAGGTGGCCACTCCTTACCATCCCCAAACAAGTGGGCAAACTGAGATATCCAACAGAGAGCTAAAAAGGATTCTGGAAAAGACTGTGGGTGCATCAAGAAAGGATTGGTCGAAGAAGCTGGATGATGCTCTTTGGGCATACAGAACAGCATTCAAAACTCCACTTGGAATGTCCCCATATCAACTAGTGTATGGGAAAGCTTGTCATTTACCACTGGAGCTGGAACACAAAGCTCTCTGGGCTCTCAAGATACTAAATTTTGACAGCATTGCTGCTGGTGCAAAGAGGATCTTGCAACTGCAAGAAAATGGAGGAATTTAGATCGCAAGCCTATGAAAATGCCAAGATCTATAAAGAAAAGGTGAAAAGAAGACATGACCTGCACCTTGCACCCAGGAGTTTCGAAAAGGGGCAGCAAGTACTCCTCTCCAACTCCAAATTGAGACTGTTCCCAGGAAAACTCAAATCAAGGTGGTCAGGACCCTTTCTGGTCACAAACGTCTCACCATATGGGCACATAGAAATCATGGATGAAAGATCGGAGAGGACTTTCACTTTGAACGGACAAAGGCTCAAACACTATATGGGCAACATGGAGGAAAACCCCAAAGTGAAGTATCATCTCAAGTAATGAAGGAATCGTCGAGCTAGCGACGCTAAAAGAGCGCTTTGTTGGGAGGCAACCCAACCTGAGGTAGTTTCTTTTTCATTATCATTTCAATAAAAATCACAAGTTGTTTCCCCTGTATTGCGAGGAGCTAAGTTTGGTGTTCCACACCAAGACAAAACCTAAGAGTGAAAGTGTAGTTTTAAGTTTGGTGTTCTACCAGAGATATTAGTTATAATCACACTACACTCCAATGACAAATTGCTAGCTCCAACCACTCAGGGGGACCACTTGGCAGTAGTTTAGTCTGAAGTTAATGGTTGTTTTGTTAATAACAACAAATGAGGATCTCTGCAAGTATGCAATTTGTTGTACTAGGCAAAGAACTAAGTTTGGTGTTTGATAAACCACTATTTTATGGTTTATCTTGTGCTTAATTGAGTGGTTTTTATCTACTCTTTACCCACTTATTCATACTATTTGCATGGTTTTACATTTGCCTTCCTAATTATGTGCTTTAATTGAAAACATGTTTCTTTGGCCTTATATTTGCTAATATTAAATCCTCTCTTATCACGATTAGATGCCTTGATATGTGTGTTAAGTGATTTCAGAGATTACAAGGTAGGAATGGCTCAGAGGGTATAAAGGAAGCATGCAAAAGTGGAAGGAATACAAGAAGTTGGAGAAATTGCTAAGCTGTCCAGCCTGACCTCTTCACACTCAAATGGCTATAACTTTAGCTACAGAGGTCCAAACGACGCGGTTCTAGTTGCGTTGGAAAGCTAACGTCTGGGGCTTCAATTTGATATATAATATGCCATAGTTGCTCTGACGTTAGGTGACGCGACCGAGTGCTCCATGTGGCCACGTCGCAGTGACAGAAATCAGCGTGTTTGAATTCTTCTCCAGCGATTTTCGGGCTGTTTTCGACCCAGTTCGCGGCCCAGAAAACACAGATTAGAGGCTATAAAGTGGGGGATTGCATCCATTCATAGGGAGGCTTTTCACATTCACAATTTTAGGAGTAGATGTAGTTTTTAGAGAGAGAGGTTCTCTCCTCTCTCTTAGGATTAGGATTTAGGACTTCTCTTAGTTTTAGGAGTGACTCTCAATCCCAGGTTCAATGTTCTTTTTATTTATTTCTCCAATTTAATTTGTATGTCAGATTTAAGTTCTTTTGTGAATGCCATTCGAGGTATTTTCAGACTTAATTTTGCTTTGCTTTATTTATATGAATGCTTTTAATTTAATTTAGATATTTTCCCTTTTGGTCTTGGTTAAGAAACCTGTGAGATTTGAGCTTATTTATATGGTTACATTATTTAACCATAAATATTTTATTCCTGTGTGTTCCCTTCTCTATGATTGTAAACTATATTTTGTTCCAACCTATATGTCTATTATTTAGTGTATTTACATGCTTGCATATGATTGAGGCCAAGCTCACTTATCCCAAATAAGCCTACCCTTTAAATCACCCTTGTCAGCCACCTTGAGCCTTTTAATCCCCATTTATTCTGTATTTTACCACATCACTGGCCTTAAGCAGAAAAACAATTAAAAATCCTAATTGAATCTTTGGTTAGCTTAAGATAGGGATTTTGTAACAATTAAGTGTGGGGAAACTGTGGGAACATGGATTAATAAGGGAATGTAACATGTTTCTAATTTATTTGAATATTGGGAATTTGGGAACCTACTCATGAAAAACCAAAATAGAAAAATAATAGAAACTCCATGTGCATTGATAAGTTATGTTTATTTCTTCAAAAAAAAAAATCCAAAAATATTCAATAAATAAGTTAATAAATAAGGGGACAAAATTACCCCAAGGCTAAGTTAATAAAAAGATCAATGCATATGTGATAAAAGTAAAGAAATATCAAAATTTTGGTACATGAGTATGGGAATCATACAAAAGTGGGAATTATGGGTAGCTAGGTATGATTTTAAAGTTATATAGAGTATATGTATGTTAGGTGAAAGCTTAGGTTAATTAAAGATTCAATTTATAAAGCTCACTTAACCATATATATATACCCTCACCCTTACCTTAGCCCCATTACAACCTTGAAAAGACCTCATGATGTTTGCAGTGGTATACTCAATTTTGTTGATTGATTAGATGAAGAACAAAGTTTAAAAAGCATGACTAGAGAAGAGTAGAGTGAATTACCCTAGACACTTGAGAGATTAGAGTGATATACACTACCAGTTAGGGTTCAATGCTTGATTCTATGTTCCTTGCTTTCATGAGCTATTTTCTTCTTGCAAGTCTATTTGTACTTCATTTTTATGATTTGAATTAGTGAAATCCAGTTCATATTTGTTCTTAAAAGATTTGTTTACTTTTAACCAAGTAGGTAGAAATATTTTGCATGTAGTTGCATTCATATAGATAGGTTGCATTTCATTCCTCTTCATTCTTTATAGTTTCTCTTGAGCTTAGCATGAGGACATGCTAATGTTTAAGTGTGGGGAGGTTGATAAACCACTATTTTATGGTTTATCTTGTGCTTAATTGAGTGGTTTTTATCTACTATTTACCCACTTATTCATACTATTTGCATGGTTTTACATTTGCCTTCCTAATTATGTGCTTTAATTGAAAACATGTTTCTTTGGCCTTATATTTGCTAATATTAAATCCTCTCTTATCACCATTAGATGCCTTGATATGTGTGTTAAGTGATTTCAGAGATTACAGGGCAGGAATGGCTCAGAGGGTAGAAAGGAAGCATGCAAAAGTGTAAGGAATACAAGAAGTTGGAGAAATTGCTAAGCTGTCCAGCCTGACCTCTTCTCACTCCAACGGCTATAACTTTAGCTACAGAGGTCCAAACGATGCGGTTCCAGTTGCGTTGGAAAGCTAACGTCCAAGGCTACGATTTGATATTTAATATGCCATAGTTGCTCTGACGCTAGGCAATGTGACCGCGTGCTCCATGCAGTCGCGTCGCAGTGACGGAAATCAACGTGTTTGAATTCTTCTCCAGCGATTTCTAGGCTGTTTTCGACCCAGTTCGCGGCCCAGAAAACACAGATTAGAGGCTATAAAGTGGGGGATTGCATTCATTCATAGGGAGGCTTTTCACATTCACAATTTTAGGAGTAGATGTAGTTTTTAGAGAGAGAGGTTCTCTCCTCTCTCTTAGGATTAGGATTTAGGACTTCTCTTAGTTTTAGGAGTGACTCTCAATCCCAGGTTCAATGTTCTTTTTATTTATTTCTCCAATTTAATTTGTATGTCAGATTTAAGTTCTTTTGTGAATGCAATTCAAGGTATTTTCAGACTTAATTTTGCTTTGCTTTATTTATATGAATGCTTTTAATTTAATTTAGATATTTTTCCTTTTGGTCTTGGTTAAGAAATCAGTAACTCAGGAATTATCCAACTCATAATTGATAATTGTTATCCTTGCTAATTAAATTGATCTTCAATAATCCCAATCTTTTCTTAGGAATTAACTAGGATTCAAAGATCTAACTAATTAGTCGCTTGACCTTCCCTTGTTATAGCAAAGGTTAACTAAGTGGAATTCAGATTCAGTTTTCATCATCATTGATAAGGATAACTAGACTGGACTTACAATTTCTCATACCTTGCCAAAAGTTTATTTTACAGTTATTTATTTATTTTATTTGTCATTTAAATATACCTGTGCCTATTGCCCAAACTCAACATTTCCCAAAAACACACTTTTTCATAATCAATAATAAGAACACCTCCCTGCAATTCCTTGAGAAGACGACCCGAAGTTTAAATACTCGGTTATCAAATTTAAAGGGGTTTGTTACTTGTGACAACCAAACGTTTGTACGAAGGGATTTTTGTTGGTTTAGAGACTATATCTACAACACACCTGTTTTTATGAAATTTTTTACTGGCAAAAATCCTAACGTCAAAATGGCGCCGTTGCCGGGGAATTGCAAGCGTGTGCCTTATTATTGGTTATTGTAAATATTTTATTTTTGCTTGTTTATTTATTTTTATTTTTGTTTTTATTTTTGCTTTATCTTAAGTTAAGAGGTTATTGGTTTTTATTTTAAAATTTTTATTTTATCTTATCTTATTTCAAAAATCAAATTTCAAAATTCAAATTTAAAAATTTTCAAAATTTAATTTTCAAATTCAAAATTTAAATAACCTTTTAATTTAAATTTATTTTTATTTTCATTTTTAATTTTTATTTACTACTATGAACTCTCACCCATTTGGCTATGAGTCTGGTTACAATTATGTTGTAGGAAGAAGAAATTACAATGAGAATAGGCATCAAGGTCGGAACAATCAAAGATGGGAGGAGCCACAAGGATTTGATCAACCCTTATGGCAACAACCACCTCCAATGGACTATCAACAACCACCACCATATGCCTATGAACCCTTTCCTCAACACAACTTTGAACCACCACACTCACAAGCCAACTATCGCCATTCACCTCCATATGACCTTAACCCACATCCACCATACCAACCACCCTATGAACCGAATGAGCCATACATAGATCCACCCCAACCTCCATTGGATAACAATACACTCATCTCTAACATCATTGGTCTCACTTCTACACTCCAAAATCTTATATCCCGCATGAACCAAGTCTCTACCTCCAAAATCCAACCCTCAAGCTCTGGTGCACTTCCGTTTCAACCACATAATGATCTTTTCATCCCATCACCACCCTCCATGGAAGAGCACCCACATCTATCAATCCAGGAGCAAGATGATCCCAATTATGCTATTGATATGGAATAGGAAAAAAGGAATCATCTTCACGAATCCATACTTCATAAGGAGCTAGAGGAGGCCTTACGGGTAAAGGTAGGAGAGACCCTTGAAGATAAAGGAGTAGTTGAAAAGAGTTGTCATGGAAAGGAAATCATCGAGGATGAGTACGATTTTATCCTTAAACAACTGGACAAAGCAGCAATTATTAAAAAGGAAGAAGTGGTTGCAGACTTAAGAGATGCTGTACCTCCATTGGAAAGTCCAGTCACAGAGCCTCCTTCCATGGTGTTTGATGTTGATGTTGAAGAGAGCGTACAACCTCCAAGGCAGATCATGGTTGAAGACTTTGTAGAGGTTGATCAAGAGATAGAGATTAAAGAAGAAGAAGCACAACCTCCCATGCCCTTGGTGAGCAATGAAGAAGAGATTGAATTGGAAGAAAGCTACCAAGAGGAAGATGTTGAAATTGAAGAAGCTTGCAAATAGGTGGAAGTAGTCAAAGAGCACAAGGGAGTGGACCTTGAAATCACCTTGCCAAAGTTATTGGAGACCCCTCCCCCTAAGTTGCCATCATCCTTCACAACATTCAAGTGGGTAAAATTCATATCCCTTAGCTTTCTAATCCCACTTGAATATGGGATACTGGAGACGGATGGTCAACTTAGAGCTCTTTGTGGCATTAAGAGTAAGAGGAAAATGGTCAGTGGTAAGAATTGTCCTGCAAGGTTCATTATGTTTGAAAGCTTAAAGTTTAAATGTAAAGGTTGTGTAAAGCTCCACTGAATGGGTCTAGGAAGTTGTTTGGCCGCTTTAGTGAGAATTCAGATTGCCTACCACCCTGATGGAATCATGATGATCAACAAGAAGACGGGTGCAAAAGCAAGATTTGGGACCCCGGAATCCAATCTAGAAATCAGCACTCTTGGGGCCTTGTCACATGCTTTAACTTACTTGAAGGCTTTCTGCGGCTAGTTTGGGATCCCGGAGGACATTGGAATCATAAACATTGGTGGAGATTCCTGGATGAGTCCAAGCACAAGGCACCATAACAAAGGATTTCCCAAATGTCCAACTTAAGGACAATAACTAAAAGTGCTAGGTGGGAGACAACCCACCGTGGTATGATCGTTCCTTTTTCATTTTTATTTAGTTTTATTTGTTTTTGAGTTTTATTTTATTTTATTGAACCTGGAGTTTTGCATCACATTCATATTAACACTGCATTCTGCATTTTCTTTTCAGATTAAAAAAAAAAATGCCACGCGACGCGACCGCATCAGCGACGCGTCCGCGTCGCAAGGAGAGGGGAGAAAATAAAAACGAACAGAGAGTCACGCTGGAGCGTGGCTGGAGGCGTGCCAGTGGCACAAATCGACCCACGCGACCGCGTCGCCGACCCATCCGCTCACATGGGAACTTTGGCCTCCCATGCGACCGCGTCACCCACGCGGCCGCATGCCATGTAAATCGACGTCACAAGGGTGCATGGCCAAAGGTTAAGCTGGAATGGGGCTGGACTCGTGCTGGAAGCCCAAGCCCTCCCACGCGAACACGTCACCCACGCGTCCGCGTCATATTGGAAATAGGCCATCCACGTGATCGCGTCAACCACGCGACAGCGTCACCCAGATTTTTTGCAAAAATACATTTCAAACAGAGATTTGTGCGAATGCGAGGCTGCACTCGCGCCAATCGCACAAATCAGGCCACGCGATCGTATGACTCACGCGTCCGCGTCACCTGACCTTATCGCGCACCACGCGACCGCGTCACTCACGCGTCCGCGTCGCCAGCGTCACACAACCTATCCAGATTAGTGCCAATTATCTTATTTTTCTTTCCCAATCCTAATTTCTTCTATCTTTTCTTCTTTCTTCTTTCTTTCTTACTTTATTTCTTTCCCTTCTCATTCTTCTTATCTTTTATTTTATTTTATTTATTTGCATTCTTTCATTCATTGCATTTTAATTTTGTGCATATTTTTATTTTTCTAAAATTATTGGTGTTCAAATGTTCTTATTCAACTGTTATATCTTTTCTGGTATTATTTTGGTGCTTATGACTTGTTTTATTCTGATTGGGTAACATTATTTAAATCAATGCTAACTTTTATGATACTTGTACTCCTCTTGCATTGACATGTACTTATATTGATATTTTCATTACCCACACTCTTCCCCATTGTTGCAAATTTTGCACCACTGGTATGCCATGTGCTTATATTGTTTTCTCACGTACATGTTGAAGCTTCCATGTAATGAGACCCTTATCATTTGGCATTAACCCAACCATACTTCATTTATTTTCTTATCTCTTTTATTGGGTTACCCTTCTTCGTTTTTTCTTTCAGGATGGCCACCAGGAAGAGAACCGGAAGACGCTTACATGGGGAGACAAGCAAGTCAATCTGCACAATCTATAGCGAAAAGCATCAGTTGAAGCCACCCGTCCACTTGCACATCTCAGCATGCACCGAGGACGGTGGAATCTTTAAGTGTGGGGAGGTCGATACCGATCTCCATGGGTTACTACTTTCCTATCTCAACACCAATATTTTATTTTCTTTGTTAATTGTTGCATTTGCATTTAGTTACTACTTGGTTGAAGTAATATTTTCTTTTTCAAGAAATTTTTATAGTATTTCACTAATTTAAAAATTTTTTGTGTTAAACTTGTTTGGAAGTTGTATTTGGAACATGGTTTTTGAGCTAAAGAGCACACAACCTGTGAGATTTGAGCTTATTTATATGGTTACATTATTTAACCATAAATATTTTATTCCTGTGTGTTCCCTTCTCTATGATTGTAAACTATATTTTGTTCCAATTTATATGTCCATTATTTAGTGTATTTACATGCTTGCATATGATTGAGGCCAAGCTCACTTATCCCAAATAAGCCTACCCTTTAAATCACCCTTGTCAGCCACCTTGAGCCTTTTAATCCCCATTTATTCTGTATTTTACCACATCACTATCCTTAAGCAGAAAAACAATTAAAAATCCCAATTGAATCTTTGGTTAGCTTAAGATAGGGATTTTGTAACAATTAAGTGTGGGAAAACTGTGGGAACATGGGTTAATAAGGGAATGTAACATGTTTCTAATTTATTTGAATATTGGGAATTTGGGAACCTACTCATGAAAAACCAAAATAGAAAAATAATAGAAAATCCATGTGCATTGATAAGTTATGTTTATTTCTGCAAAAAAAAAAAATCCAAAAATATTCAATAAATAAGTAAATAAATAAGGGGACAAAATTACCCCAATAATAAGTTAATAAAAAGATCAATGCATATGTGATAAAAGTAAAGAAATATCAAAATTTTGGTACATGAGTATGGGAATCATACAAAAGTGGGAATTATGGGTAGCTAGGTATGATTTTAAAGTTATATAGATATATGTATGTTAGGTGAAAGCTTAGGTTAATTAAAGATTCAATTTATAAAGCTCACTTAACCATATATATATACCCTCACCCTTACCTTAGCCCCATTACAACCTTGAAAAGACCTCATGATGTTTGTAGTGGTATACTCAATTTTGTTGATTGATTAGATGAAGAACAAAGTTTAAAAAGCATGACTAGAGAAGAGTAGAGTGAATTACCCTAGACACTTGAGAGATTAGAGTGATATACACTACCAGTGAGGGTTCAATGCTTGATTCTATGTTCCTTGCTTTCATGAGCTATTTTTTTCTTGCAAGTCTATTTGTACTTCATTTTTATGATTTGAATTAGTGAAATCCAGTTCATATTTGTTCTTAAAAGATTTGTTTACTTTTAACCAAGTAGGTAGAAACATTTTGCATGTATTTGCATTCATATAGATAGGTTGCATTTCATTCCTCTTCATTCTTTATAGTTTCTCTTGAGCTTAGCATGAGGACATGCTAATGTTTAAGTGTGGGGAGGTTGATAAACCACTATTTTATGGTTTATCTTGTGCTTAATTGAGTGGTTTTTATCTACTCTTTACCCTCTTATTCATACTATTTGCATGGTTTTACATTTGCCTTCCTAATTATGTGCTTTAATTGAAAACATGTTTCTTTGGCCTTATATTTGCTAATATTAAATCTTCTCTTATCACCATTGGATGCCTTGATATGTGTGTTAAGTGATTTTAGAGATTACAGGGCAGGAATGGCTTAGAGGGTAAAAAGGAAGCATGCAAAAGTGGAAGGAATACAAAAAGTTGGAGAAATTGCTAAGTTGTCCAGCCTGACCTCTTCGCACTCAAACGGCTATAACTTTAGCTACAGAGGTCCAAACGACGCGGTTCCAGTTGCGTTAGAAAGCTAACGTCCGAGGTTTGATATATAATATGCCATAGTTGCTCTGACGGTAGGCAATGCGACCGCGTGCTCCATGCGGCCGCGTCGCAGTGACGGAAATCAGCGTGTTTGAATTCTTCTCCAGCGATTTCCGGGCTGTTTTCGACCCAGTTCACGGCCCAGAAAACACAGATTAGAGGCTATAAAATGGGGGATTGCATCCATTCATAGGGAGGCTTTTCACATTCACAATTTTAGGAGTAGATGTAGCTTTTAGAGAGAGAGGTTCTCCCCTCTCTCTTAGGATTAGGATTTAGGACTTCTCTTAGTTTTAGGAGTGACTCTCAATCCCAGGTTCAATGTTCTTTTTATTTATTTCTCCAATTTAATTTGTATGTCAGATTTAAGTTCTATTGTGAATGCAATTCGAGGTATTTTCAGACTTAATTTTGCTTTGCTTTATTTATATCAATGCTTTTAATTTAATTTAGATATTTTCCCTTTTGGTCTTGGTTAAGAAATCAGTAACTCAGGAATTATCCAACTCAATAGCATAATTGATAATTGTTATCCTTGCTAATTGAATTGATCTTCAATAATCCCAATCTTTTCTTAGGAATTAACTAGGATTCAAAGATCTAACTAATTAGTCGCTTGACCTTCCCTTGTTATAGCAAAGGTTAACTAAGTGGAATTAAGATTCAGTTTTCATCATCATTGATAAGGATAACTAGACTGGACTTCCAATTTCTCATACCTTGCCAAAAGTTTATTTTACAGTTATTTATTTATTTTATTTGTCATTTAAATATACCTGTGCCCATTGCCCAAACTCAAGATTCCCCAAAAACACACTTTTTCATAATCAATAATAAGAACACCTCCCTGCAATTCCTTGAGAAGACGACCCGAGGTTTAAATACTCGGTTATCAATTTTAAAGGGATTTGTTACTTGTGACAACCAAACGTTTGTACGAAGGGATTTTTGTTGGTTTAGAGACTATATCTACAACGCAACTGTTTTTATGAAATTCTTTACTGGCAAAAATCCTAACGTCAGTGTTCACACACCAAATTAAGTTCAGAAAATTCGCAAGCATACATGCAAGCTAACTATGTCTCAAGTGCTTTGGAAACAAGTAACTTCCAATGACTTTGCAGGAACCTTCTGAGGAAATGGTGCACCATCATCCAAGGAAGTGAAGGAGCAAAAACTATGGATGAGGACAACAAGGGGACAGCAAGAAACCATCAACCGAAGGTTGTATTGTTACTTAATTCCATAAACTTAAAATGCTAAAAATTGGAAGTCAGAAGGAACTTGATTTATAGTTGCTCATTAGTTTAGATGGTTAGAGTTTAATGGTTGCTTTATTGCTTTTGTCATATGTGTAATGTCCACGATACCTGCTTCAATTCCATCCTGCTTATTGTGTTGCTTGTCTCCTTTTGAATCAAATAAAAAGAGAATGTTTGTTATCAAAGACCAGAGTGGAGTTCATATTGTGGAGTAAGTTCCTTAGTGTGTGATGTGGTCATAAGTTAGCTAAGTTGGCTCACCAACAAGGGTGGGAAGACAACTATCTGTCCTAAATCATATGCTTGAAACACACCCCATGAGACTAGCTAAATAACAAGATCCTAATAAGAAAAAGGGAAAAAGAACAATAAGAGTTGAAAAAGAAAGAAAAGTTAATAAAGAATAAGGCTAGGCACCAATGGTTTGAAACTTGAGAGATGTGTCTGTGGTGCTCCTGTACCAATGATCTGCTTGGATGAATAAGTTTGTAGGAGTGCTTCATCACTTGGTAACTTGGGTTAACTAACCCGGGATTATCAACTGAAAATCTACTATCAAGAGCAACCTTGCTACAGAACATTTAGTAACCTAAAGAGGTGCTAGACACCAAGGTCTCAAGAAAGGAAATAACAAACCATGTGCCTGTGGTGTGTATGTATGGGGGAAAGAGACTTGAGGGAGTATGTCCTTAGGGGTGTCTTAACACCTAGCACCTTGAACCAACTGGTTCGGGAGTGCTGGCTGAAAGCTTATCTTAAAGAGTCGCCCCCTCACAGAGCACTTAGCCTAGGAACACAAATAAGCCTTGAAAATAATAAAAGGATCAATCAATAAGAGTCTCATAGGGTGCAATTAAGTGAGTATTCCAGGACATGATAAAGGTCTGAAAGCCAGTGAAGGAATGAACCTAATTTGGTATGCATGAAACCACCATAAAACCAAGGACATGACTTCCACGATAATGACTCATTTCTCTTGGCATTTCATTCATCATTTTCTTGTTCCAGTACTTGCTTAGGGACAAGCAAGCTTTAAGTTTGGTGTTGTGATGTCAGGGCATTTTGGCCAGTTTCACTGACCTTTTCTTTACTGTTTTAGGGTAGTTTCATGCATTTTCTTAGGAAATAAGCAAGTTTTGGGTAGAATTTCACTTACATCTTGATTTAAGCATACATTGTGTACTTTACATGATTTCATGAGAATTTTGCATGAATTAGATGACAAATTAGATGATGCATGTCTCATGATGTGGATTAGAACTTTGATGCACTTTATTACTTGATTTTAGGACAAAGGAAGCAAGAAAGAACCACGTTAGCAGCCACGTTAGTCTAACTAACGTGACTACTAACGTGGAATGGGAGCTAGCTTGCAACGTTAATGAAAAAAGTAATCACCAATAACGTCCTCGAATCCATCATATCCCACGTTAAGAGCACGTTAACTAAGTTAACGTGAACTCTAACGTGGAAGAAAAAAAGTGGAGCCAACGTTAGTGACACTCACCTTTGTCACTAACGTTGGACCAGGCTCATATTGGCCACGTTAGCCTCCACGTTAACTTAGTTAACATGGACTCTAACGTTGGGAAGCAAAAGAGTGGCCAACGTTAGTGACACTCATCATTGTCACTAACATTGGGCTAAGCCACCTTGAGCTACGTTAACTCCCACGTTAACTTAGTTAACGTGGAGGCTAACGTAGAGAAAGCAAACAATCGCCAACGTTAGTGACACTCACCTTTGTCACTAACATTGGAATGAGCCACAATGAGCCACCATGAGTCACGTTAACTCCCACATTAACTTAGTTAACATGGAAGCTAACGTTGAGGATAGGATGATGAGCCAACGTTAGTGACACTCACCTTTGTCACTAACGTTGGAGATGGCTATCATTACCACGTTAGAAGCCACGTTAACTTAGTTAACATGGACTCTAACGTGGGAAGAAGGGGCACCTTGGAACGTTAGTGACAAAGGTAAGTGTCACTAACGTTACACTTAATGCAATTTACATTTCTTGTTCTTTAAGGTTCTGTCAATTTACTTCCTGCAAGTGAGATCTGTTGCAATTTTACTTTCCTTGTCATTTAAGCTTCATCTAATTTACGTTCTGCTTTTTACTTTCATTGCAATTTACTTTTTGCATCTTTAAATTCCTAGCAATTTCCTTTCTGTTGGTTACATTTCACTTAATTTACCAATGTTAGCTTGACTAAACTAATCACCCACTAAAGTTGCTTGATCCATCAATCCCTGTCGAATCGACCTCACTCTAAGTGAGTTTTACTACTTGATGCGACCCGGTACACTTGTCGGTGAGTTTTGGTGTGTAATCTGATTTCCACCCATCAAGTTTTTGGTACCGTTGTCGAGGATTGATTTAGATCAACAATGATTAAGTGGGTGAGAAGTCTAGACTAAGCAGTTTCTTTGTTTTTGTTCTCTGTTTTAAACTGACACCAAGGTGTTTGAGTTATTGCCTCACTAAGAAATTCTTCTCTGAGATATGAATTTTAATTCTCCTTGGTGTTGTGTTTTATAAAATTCAAATATAGTTCAACTCATCTTATGATCAAACAAATTTTGTTGGATATTACCCACCATCACCAATTTCTAATGATGGCTAGGAATATCACCAACAAATTACAGATCCTGAGTACTCCAATCCATGGAGATATGTCTCAAAACCACAAGATGAGCAAGAGAATCATATGGGATATTTCCCACCATCACAAAATAATTCAAGTCATTATTCTAATGGTGGCTGGGAGTATCACCAAGGAATGAGAAAGTGTGAACAATCAAGTGAAGAGAATTTCCTCCCAAAGCCACAAAGAGAATCATACTGTTATGACACTAACACAAACTATGGCTGGGAAGGGAATTCTAATGCTCCATATGATATTCAGTAAGAGACATCATCTCTTGATTATGCTTTCAATGAATTCATGCAAGATTGTCCCCCAATACCACAAAGTAATCCACACCCTGATGAATTCTACAATGATTCACATTGTGGATGGGAGGATCAAAACCAGAAAGCAATTGATAGTTCATACTCCATTTATCAAGAGCCATCATCACTTGAGCAAACCTTCAATTCGTTCATGCAAAATTGTCCACCCTCACCTCCCAGTTTTTCATTTGAAAATTCTTCATCACTTGATTTTGCCTCAACACAAAGTTTTCTCCAAGATCCATACAACTCAGCCCAGCAACCACAAAATTTATTCCACACCCCTCAACACAACTTCACCATAATATATCCATGTCACCAAAATCACTCTCAACCTTCATCTCTTGAGCTAGCATTTGAACAATACCTACAAACATACATAGACTCTTGGAAAGAACAAGAAACCCTCTAGAATAAGATGGATGAGCACTTGGAGAAAATAAGGAAACACTCAAAATTGCTAAGCAAGGAAGATGAAGACTACTGGGTGGATGTGAAGGAGGAAGTAGAAGAGCAAGAGGAAGAGGCTACTGTGTCAAGTGAATTTTCAGTGAAGAAGGAAGAGGTGGTGGAAGTATTTGAACCTAAACTTGCATATCCACAGAAGCCACATCAGATGACAAGGGAACATGAAAACTCACAACTCTCACAAACTTTCCTGAACAAAAACATCTCAACACTTGAATCCATGATTGAAAGATATTAAGAGAAGATGAAGAAATCTTGGGAAGATCAACAAACCTCCTCCATGAAAGTGCTATTAAGGCAAATGTTGAGTGCAAAGGAGGAAGTGGAGGAGCAAGAAAGTGAGTAAGACACTCAAGAGAAGTCACACTCAAGTGAAGTAGAGAGCTACAAAGATGAAGGGCTCATTGAACCATCAATTCAAAAGGCTCTTGATGAAGAAAACACTCCAATAATCATATAGCAACCAAGTCTTGAATCCAAAAAAGTGAAGGCAACTAACAAGAGCACCAATCCTACCCCTGATCCAGCAAGCAAGCTCAATCAAGCCATTAACAAAAGGAAGCTTGCTGAGGAGAGACCAAGACAGGGGACAATAGCTAAATCTTCTCCGCCCTTGAGGTCATTCCTCTTAACAAACTGGAAGAAGTGGAAGAAAGTGAAGAACATGTCAACCGTAGGTAACATTTCTTTTTTTTGCTTTGTTTACTTTCTCTGTCTGCTTTGTTTAATTTCAATAAATTGGCATATGATTACATTCTAAGTTTAGTGTTGCCTTTCAACAAGTTATTTTCAATCCTTCTGGATGATTGCATCAAATCAAAAATAAAAGTGTCACACTGAGATTCTAAGTTTGGTGTGCCACTTATTTTCTATGCAAGAAATCCAGCAACACCACTTGGCTGCATAATCATAATGCCTCTGTAGTGTTATTCTTTTCTTTTGGTTTGACATGTGGTTGCATTCTAAGTTTGGTGTTGCATTGTAACAAAATTTGGTTCCAATCCTTACTAGATACTTGCATCAATTCCAATTGAAAGTGTCACACTAAGTTTGGTGTGCCACTTATTTTCTATGCAAGAAATCCAGCAACACCACTTGGCTGCATAATCATAATGCCTCTGTAGTGTTATTCTTTTCTTTTGGTTTGACATGTGGTTGCATTCTAAGTTTGGTGTTGCATTGTAACAAAATTTGGTTCCAATCCTTACTAGATACTTGCATCAATTCCAATTGAAAGTGTCACACTAAGTTTGGTGTGCCACTTATCTTTTATGCCATGTATTATGCACACCCTCTTATGTTTGCAATCACAATGTCTATGTCTCTTGTGCCTTGATTGTTATCCTTAATTTTGCTTGCTTAAAACACATGTACTGCTAACATTTCATTGCGTAAGACATTCATGATCCATCTTAGCTCCATAGCCATTGTTCTAATTGTTGCTTGAGGGTGAGCAAGCATTCTGAGTTTGGCAAGGGAAAGGGAAGAATAAGAGGAAAAGGACAACAATAAGAAAGATAGACCATAAGGTGGTAACGCTCCTTTCTCCTCCTAATTACTTCCATCACTGTAAATTGCATGAGTGTCTTCATCTTCTCTGTATACATGTGTGGTATGAATAAGCATAGCCTGAATCTTGATTTGTAACATGTTGCTGTGACATGATGACTACCAACTTGAGTTTTGTGAATTCAAAAGCAAAAAAGTATCATGATCATAAACAAACAATGAATTTAAGAAGAACTTAGCATGTGCATAAAAGTATTGGAAAGCTAGTATGGTTAATGGTTGCTCAATTGTATTAGATTTTATTTAATTAAAGTTTTCATCTAGGACATTTTGTGAAATCTTTTGAAATCTTAAAAATCTTGAAAAAGCAATTAAGGCAAGAAAAGAAAAAGGGAAAGAATGAGAAAGCTGAAGGCTCTAAGTACCAATGACAATTTCATTGTTAAGTACTTCTGGTGTTTATGTATCAAGCAAAGAGCTTGAAAATAAAACACTTAGAAGTCAAGGCTAGGCTCAAGTGCAAAAGCACTCCCTCAAAGCTCAAGATTCTGAGCATCAATGATTAGAGAGTCAAGAAAAGAAACAAAAGAGCTTAATGAAGTCCTCTAATTCAATGCTTGTGGTGCTTATGTATCAAGTGATAATACTTGAAAACAAAGCATTTAGAATCGTAGCTTTGTTATCAACTCATGGGGTAAAACACCCAAAAGGAGAAGCTAATAAGAAAATCAAAATCTTATTTCAAGGAAGAAAGATAAGGAAAAGATTTCATAAAATGAGCTAGATAGAAGCATCAATCATTTACATTTCTTTTGTGATTATAGCATGCATAGAAAACTAGCCAACCATGAATATTGAGTTGCTATTCTTCTTACCTTGGATTGTCAATCTTTATTACATGATTCTTTTCTTGCTTGGGGACAAGCAAGGTTTAAGTTTGGTGTTGTGATGACAAGTCATCTTATGCTAGTTTTACAATCATTTTTCATTAGTTTCATTTGGTTTTATGCACTTTCTTGATCCAAAAGTAAGTAATTTGAGTGGATTTTCATGATTATCTTGAATCAATCAAACATCATTCACTTTGTACAAAATCATAGGTTTTATGCTAGAATTTATTGATTAATTAAATGATGCAAAGATCTAGTGATTTTGGTGGAGCTTTGATTAGTTGTTTGGTTACTTGTAGGTGAAGAAATGGTGGAAAGAGGAATTTTTGGCACACTTTTGAAGTTTGAGCACGCTTTGGAACCTTAGGCCACACTTTTGAAAGCGTGGCCCATGACCATGAAGCCAAGGAATGAAAGAAACAAAGGCTAGCACTCATTAAAGGGAGCACTACGCTCAAATTTTTTCACTTTTTCGGGCTTTTCTTTAAGCCTTGTGACAACATGACCATGCCTCCTTCAAAGGGCCATAACTTGAGCTACAAATGTCCAATTGATACAATTCTAGTTGCGTTGAAAAGCTGACATTCAGAGCTTTCCAACGATATATAATAATCCATAATTAGCATGAAATTAAAGCACAAGTGATAGGCATCTTTAAGGTCCAAAAACCAACCAAGCAAGTGCTCTCACCAAGGCTCGAAGAGGGGACCCAAGCAAATGAAGAGTAGCGCTCAAAAACTCAAGCACAACGCTCTATTTCCCTCACTTTCTTGTGTTCTTTTGGAACCAAGGAAGGCCCAGTACGCATCAAACAAGGGCCAAGGAAGGGGCGCTCAAAATTTCAAGCGTAGCGCTCCCTTTCCTTCACTTTCTCGTGCCTCTAATCCAAGGAAACAAGGCACCCAACCAAGCAAGCCAAAGGTTGCGCTCACAATTTGAGTGCAGCACTCACTTAGTGAATGCTAGGCAAGTAACAATGCACACAAGGAAAGCCACAAGGATGCAAATTAGGGCTCAATAATTCAAGCGAAGCACTCCCCTGGAATGGTTCACACATGCCTCAAACCCATGCCACTTGAACCAAAGCAACTCCAACCCATGCCACTTGAACCAAAGCCAATCCTGACCCATGCCACTTGACCCAAGTCACTAAATGCATCCGGATCCACTCTCATTTAAATCCAAAGCAAGCAAAGCCCATATCATCACTCAAAGGCACAAGAGATAGTTAGAATAGAAATTTTATTTAAATTATAATTTATTTTCAATTTCAATTTCATTTTTTTCATTTTGTAAAGCCTATATAAAGACATCAATTTCATTTCATAAAGAAGGCTGGCTCTTCTAGAAAGCAATAGGAGTAGGATTAGAATAGAAATTCCTCTTTGAAATACTTTCAATTTTCTGTACTTTTATATTTCAAGTATTGAATTCAAATTGGCTTATGCAAGTTTCAAATTCCTTCTCTGCTACAAATTTCCCTTTCTGCAATTTTACAATTCAATTTACATGAACTTTGATTTTAATCTTCTGTTCTCGTTGCTTTCTGTTCTCATTGCTCTCAATTTACTTTCCTGCAATTTAATTCCTCTACAATTGTTCTAAGATCTACTGCTTCAATTAAGTTCTAGCACCCAGCCCCCTTTACATTTTGCTGAAATTTACTTTTCTTGCTCTCTAAGCTTTTGTCCAATCTACATTCTGCTGATTTACACTTGATGCAATTTACATTTCTTGTTCTTTAAGGTTCTGTCAATTTACTTCCTGCAAGTGAGATCTGCTGCAATTTTACTTTCCTTGTCATTTAAGCTTCATCTAATTTACATTCTGCTCTTTACTTTCACTGCAATTTACTTTCTGCATCTTTAAATTCCTAGCAATTTCCTTTCTGTTGGTTACATTTCACTTAATTCACCAATGTTAGCTTGACTAAACTAATCACCCACTAAAGTTGCTTGATCCATCAATCCCTGTGGGATTGACCTCACTCTAAGTGAGTTTTACTACTTGATGCGACCCGGTCCACTTGTCGGTGAGTTTTGGTGTGGAATCTGATTTCCACCCAACAATAGGCTTGGGGCATTTTGGCTTTGTCTTTTTGGATGGAGAATCTGGCTAGGAACTTCTTGGCGAGGTCATCGAAGCTTGCTATTGACCTTGGTGACAAACTGTCGAACCACTTTATTGCTGTTTTGGTCAAAGTGGTCGGAAAAGCTTTACAACGAATTGCATCTGAGGCATCCGTGAGATACATCCTACTTCTGAAACTGCTGAGATGATGGCTTGGATCCGATGTACCATTTTTGGGACTTTAGTTTTCATGTTCTCTTTGGTGAATGGGTATGGGTCTTTGTGGGAGCTATCTTCATCATTGGATCGGGTGTTTTTGGATTTGAAATCGGCCTCGAGCTTTAGGAGCTTGTCCTCTAGCTCTCGGCGTCGTCTTGTTTCCCTCCGGATGTCTCTTTCGGCCTCGCGCTGGTGTTTTGCTTCTTGTTAGAGCTATTTGAGGCGATCCTGCTGTTCTCGGAGGGCATCTAAGATTTCTGTGTTTGGAGATTACTTGTCCTCTTTGGTTTGAGGCACATCTTTTGACGTGGCATTCGTGTTTTTAAGCGGGGTTCTTTCTTCCAAACCAGAGTTGTTATCATTGTCAAGGTTGTCCGCCATGATGATGGGATGACTTCCAAGTCCCCGACAATGGCGCCAATGTTCCAAGGGTTACGTGAAACTGAGGGTCGATCTCAGATGAGATCAGTGGTTGTGGCCGGAGTTGTTGTGTCCGACTTGTTAGATCTGGTGGAGCTGCTGATCCTTGATCACCAAAGGATGGTGGTACCTGCACGAGACTCTGATGCTTAAGTTAGCAGGTGCTTTAGGCAGGTTTTTGTGTAGAATCAGAGTATGAGTTATATCTGGGTGCTCCAGTGTATTTATAGTAGTGTGGAGTGACCTTTAAGATAAGTTAGTTATCTTATCTTATCTTTGAGCGAAGTCACCTTATCATTCAGGCCGGCCGCCTTTAGAGTGGGTTGCTGGTGCGTAAAAATTGTGATTATACTTTAATTATGTAAAATTCATCGCTCTTTCTTTCCCTGGTAATGGCGCCAAAAACATGATGCCAATACCATGGTTCACAACTTCGCACAACTAACCAGCAAGTGCACTGGGTCGTCCAAGTAATACCTTACGTGAGTAAGGGTCGAATCCCACGGAGATTGTTGGTATGAAGCAAGCTATGGTCACCTTGTAAATCTCAGTCAGGGGGATATTAAAATAGTAATGGAGTTTTCGAAAATAATTAATAAAATAGGGATAGAAATACTTATGTAAATCATTGGTGAGAATTTCAGATAAGCGAATAGAGATGCTTTCGTTCCTCTGAACCTCTGCTTTCCTGCTATCTTCATCCAATCAGTCTTACTCCTTTCCATGGTTGGCTTTATGTGATACATCACCACTGTCAATGGCTACTTTCGGTCTTCTCTCGGGAAAATGATCCAAATGCCCTGTCACGGCACGGCTAATCGTCTGGAGGCATCACCCTTGTCAATGGCTTTATCTTATCCTCTCAGTGAAAATGGTCAACGCACCCTATCACGGCACGGCTATTCATATGTCGGTTCTCGATCCTGCTGGAATAGGATTTACTATCCTTTTGCGTCTGTCACTATGCCCAGCAATCGCGAGTTTGAAGCTCGTCACAGTCATTAAATCATTGAATCCTACTCGGAATACCACAGACAAGGTTTAGACCTTCCGGATTCTCTTGAATGCCGCCATCATTCTAGCTTACACCACGAAGATTCCGATTAAGAGATCTAAGAGATACTCATTCAATCTAATGTAGAATTGAGGTGATTGTCAGGCACGCGTTCATAGGGAATGATGATGATTGTCACGTTCATCACATTCAGGTTGAAGTGCGAATGAATATCTTAGAAGCGAAATAAGATGAATTAAATAGAAAACAGTAGTACTTTGCTTTAATCTTTGAGGAACAGCAGAGCTCCACACCTTAATCTATGGAGTGTAGAAACTCTACCGTTGAAAATACATAAGTGAAAGGTCTAGGCATGGCCGAGAGGCCAGCCCCCAAAACGTGATCACAGGATCAAAATACAATCCAGGATCCAGGATGTCTAATACAATAGTAAAAGGTCCTATTTATAATAAACTAGTCAGTAGGGTTTACAGAAATAAGTAATTGATGCATAAATCCACTTCCAGGGCCCACTTGGTGTGTGCTTGGGCTGAGCTTGAGTGTTACACGTGTAGAGGTCATTCCTGGAGTTGAACGCCAGTTTTGGTGCCAGTTTGGGCGTTCAACTCTGGTTTTGGATCCTTTTCTGGCGCTGGACGCCAGAATTCGGCAGAGAACTGGCGTTGAACGCCAATTTGCGTCATCTATTCTTGACCAAAGTATGAACTATTATATATTGCTGGAAAGCCCTGGATGTCTACTTTCCAACGCAATTGGAAGTGTGCCATTTCGAGTTTTGTAGCTCCAGAAAATCCACTTTGAGTGTTGGGAGGTCAGAATCCAACAGCATCAGCAGTCCTTCTTCAACCTCTGAATCTGATTTCTGCTCAAGTCCCTCAATTTCAGCCAGAAAATACCTGAAATCACAGAAAAACACACAAACTCATAGTAAAGTCCAGAAATGTGAATTTAACATAAAAACTAATGAAAACATCCCTTAAAGTAACTATATTCTACTAAAAACATACTAAAAACAATGCCAAAACTCTGTCTGTTGCTGAGTGGATGATGGAAAAGGCTTGCTATTGCTAAACCTGTTTCTTCCACCATTATTAAAGCCTTATTGAGGCCTTTGATCCTTCCATGAGAGATTTGGATGATTTTTCCATGATGGATTATAGGTGTTTCCATATGGTTCACCCATGTAATTTACCTCTGCTATTGCATGGTTCTCAGGATCGTAAGCTTCTTCTTCAGAAGATGCCTCTTGAGTACTGTTGGATGCAGCTTGCATTCCATTCAGACTCTGAGAAATCATATTGACTTGCTGAGTCAGTATTTTGAGCTGCCATCTTCTTTTCCTGTTTGATAATTTCTGATAGGTGCTTGCTGGTTTGTTGTAATTCAGCTTCTCTTAGTTTCCTCTTCAGAGTCCTTTCAGGTTCTGGATCTGCTTCAACAAGAATATTCTTGTCCTTGCTCCTGCTCATATGACAAAGAAGAGGGTACAGAAAAATAATAATAATAGAGATCCTCTTTTTTTTTGTGAGTGAGGGAGAGATGTTAGTAGATGAATAAACAAATAGAAGGAGATGAGAGAGAAGAGAATTTTCGAAAATTATTTTTGAAAAAAAGAGTTAGTGATTTTCGAAAATAGTTTTTGAAAAAGGTTAGTAATTTTCGAAAATTAAAATAAAAATTTAAAATAATTAGTTAATTAAAAAGAAATTTTGAAAAAAAGAGGGAAGATATTTTCGAAAATTAGAGAGAGAGAGTTAGTTAGGTGGTTTTGAAAAAGATAGGAAACAAAAAAAAAGTTAGTTAGTTAGTTGAAACAAATTTTGAAAAGATAAGAAGTTAGGAAGTTAGAAAAGATATTTTGAAATCAAATTTTTGAAAAGGGTAAGATAAGAAGATGTTTTTGAAAAGATATGACTGAAATTAGTTTTTGAAAAAGATTTGATTTTTAAAATCACAATTAATGACTTGATTCACAAGAATTTTATTTTTGAATTTTTATGATGAGAGAGAAAAACAAGAAAATGATGCAATGCATGAGAATTTTAGATAAAAACATGTAATGCATGCAAGAATGCTATGAATGTCAAGATGAACACCAAGAACACTATGAATGTTAAGATGAACACCAAGAACATGCAAGACACCAAACTTAGAATTCTTTAATGCTTAGACACTAAGAATTCAAGAATGCATATGAAAAACAAGAAAAGACACAAAACATGCAAATGCAAAGATCAAACAAGAAGACTTACCAAGAACAACTTGAAGATCATGAAGAACACTATGAATGCATGAATTTTTTTCGAAAAATGCAAGATGCACATGCAATTGATACCAAACTTATAACATGACACATGACTCAAACAAGAAACACAAAAAATATATTTTTTTGATTTTTATGATTTTCTAATTTTTATTTTTTTGGATTTTTATTTTATATTTTTCGAAAATTATTTAGAAAAAGAAAAATAAGGATTCCAAAATTTTTAATATGAATTCCAGGAATCTTGCCATGTTAGTCTAAAGCTCCAATCAAAGGGTCAGGCATGGCTTAATAGCCAGCAAAGCTTTAGTCAAAATATGAGTGTAATTCATTCAATTTTAAGCCAAAACTTCAGTCCAAAAGAATTCAGACATGGCTTTACAGCCAGCCAGGCTTCAACATGCTTCATGAAACACTAGAATTCATTCTTAAAAATTCTGAAGGAAAATAGATTTTTGAAAACATTTTTTTTTTCGAAAACAAAGGAGAAATTTTTGAAGGATTTTTGAAAAATTTTTGAAAATAAAAATAAAAAGAAAATTACCTAATCTGAGCAACAAGATGAACCATCAGTTGTCCAAACTCAAACAATCCCCGGCAATGGTGCCAAAAACTTGGTGCGCAGAAATTGTGATTACACTTTAATTATGTAAAATTCATCGCTCTTTCTTTCCCTGGTAATGGCGCCAAAAACATGATGCCAATACCATGGTTCACAACTTCGATACAACTAACCAGCAAGTGCATTGGGTCGTCCAAGTAATACCTTACGTGAGTAAAAATGATCCAAATTCCCTGTCACGGCACGACTAATCGTCTGGAGGCATCACCCTTGTCAATGGCTTCATCTTATCCTCTCAGTGAAAATGGTCAACGCACCCTGTCACGACACGGCTATTCATCTGTCGGTTCTCGATCCTGCTGGAATAGGATTTACTATCCTTTTGCGTCTGTCACTACGCCCAGCAATCGCGAGTTTGAAGCTCGTCACAGTCATTCAATCATTGAATCCTACTCGGAATACCACATACAAGGTTTAGACCTTCCGGATTCTCTTGAATGCCGCCATCATTCTAGCTTACACCACGAAGATTCCAATTGAGAGATCTAAGAGATACTCATTCAATCTAATGTAGAACGGAGGTGGTTGTCAGGCACGCGTTCATAGGGAATGATGATGATTGTCACCTTCATCACATTCAGGTTGAAGTGCGAATGAATATCTTAGAAGCGAAATAAGATGAATTAAATAGAAAACAGTAGTACTTTGCATTAATCTTTGAGGAACTGCAGAGCTCCACACCTTAATCTATGGAGTGTAGAAACTCTACCGTTGAAAATACATAAGTGAAAGGTCCAGGCATGGCCGAGAGGCCAGCCCCCAAAACGTGATCACAGGATCAAAATACAATCCAGGATCCAAGATGTCTAATACAATAGTAAAAGGTCCTATTTATAATAAACTAGTCACTAGGGTTTACAGAAATAAGTAATTGATGCATAAATCCACTTCCGGGGCCCACTTGGTGTGTGCTTGGGCTGAGCTTGAGTGTTACACGTGTAGAGGTCATTCTTGGAGTTGAACGCCAGTTTTAATGCCAGTTTGGGCGTTCAACTCTGGTTTTGGATCCTTTTCTGGCGCTGGACGCCAGAATTGGGCGGAGAACTGGCGTTGAACGCCAGTTTGCGTCCTCTATTCTTGACCAAAGTATGGACTATTATATATTGCTGGAAATCCCTGGATGTCTACTTTCCAACGCAATTGGAAGTGCGCCATTTCAAGTTCTGTAGCTCTAGAAAATCCACTTTGAGTGCAGGGAGGTCAGAATCCAACAGCATCAGCAGTCCTTCTTCAACCTCTGAATCTGATTTCTGCTCAAGTCCCTAAATTTCAGCCAGAAAATACCTGAAATCACAGAAAAATACACAAACTCATAGTAAAGTCCAGAAATGTGAATTTAACATAAAAACTAATGAAAACATCCCTAAAAGTAACTAGATTCTACTAAAAACATACTAAAAACAATGCCAAAAAATGTATAAATTATCTGCTCATCAGTTGTGTCCTTTTGTTTGGGCCTACTTGGGCCTCTATGGTGATTTGGCCGACCTCTTTATGAAGAGGTCGGTAACGAGCCAACCTTTACAAGAGGTTGGTCGCTTTGACGTCATCCAGCCAGGATAGAACAACTCAGACCAGGGTATGAACAGTCCCCAAAATATTTTGGACCAGACAGTTTAGTACCTAACTAAAATTAGTTACTGGGTTAGTCCATTACAATTAACTCTGTCAGTCACTTAGGTCCTTTACTCCGTCAACTCTAATGGAGGACCAAATAGTCCGTAGCAACTCTAACGGAAAAAAAATGGTCCCTGGCCCCCTCTGTTCAGAAACGACATTGTTTTCCCCCAATTTCCATCATATCTCGTATAACCCTAACAGTGTAACACTGCAACTTCAAACTACACAATGCACACTCTGCATCTTCAATGTTCACAAGAAGAAAATTTCTCAACTTGTTCTCAACCAATTCATACTTAGGAAACTAATGACTATGCTTCTCAAGTACTTGTCGTCTTCGATGGATCCCATGAATCTAGATAGAAAATCTGATTTGTTAAGACCCGTCGCCATCTCCCTCCTCCTCTGTCCTATCATCTCCATGGCCACATAGTCCATCACTCTGATCACTTCTTTCAGCTTCTTAGCTTCTCTGAACCAATGTTCAGTAATCGCTTCAATTTTGATATGATCGACGACGGCGACATTGCACGCTGTATTGATAGCTTAGATGCAAGGTCAAAGTTGTCTGCCAGTTTGGACTCTGAGAGAAAAGAAATGAAGCACTCGGGATCTATTCTAAATGAGAATTTGCGTATGATGTAGAAGGAGGATCTTCTCATGTTGACTTAATGTCCAACAATCTATATTGAAAGCCGGAGAGTGGAGAAAGGCATGTCCTTGGGGTTGTTGTGGAACTTGGTTTTGAGGATGTGGTGGACGTTGTCAGGATTGGAGGTGATGTTGTTATCAAGGACATGGAGGTGGATGCTTCTGGTGGGTAAAGTGCGGAGGAGGTGGGTGTACCATGACATGTTGAGGTAGGTGAACACGCATGGTAGTTACACCTTGGCCTGATCTTAGAGCTGAAGAGGAGGAAGGAGAAGATGGAGAAGAAGACTGTGTAGTTGAAGAAGGAGAGAATGAATGTTAGGATTATGCAAGATACGATGGAAATTGAGGAAGAACGGCGTCGTTTTTGAACAAAGGGGGCAAGGACCATTTTGTCCCCTGTTAGAGTTGACGGAACAAAGGACCCGAATGATTGACAGAGTTAATTGTTCGGGATCAATCGAATAATTAATTTTAGTTGGGTACTAAAGTGACTGGTCCAAAATTCTTTGGGGACCAAAATTGATAAATACTCCACTTTTTTTCTTTGTATTTTTAGACATAAAAAAATTGTAATTGTTATTTTATTAAGAGTAAAATGGTCTAAAATTTAACATTTTCTATTGAAAGGACTATTTTAAAATGTTTTTAATGTTAAGGACAAATTTAAAAAACCAAAAATGTTTAGGATGATTTTCAATTTTTACAAACAATTTTTAAGATTAAAATAGTACTTAACCTAATTGCTAGTAATACCTCGACCATCGATATAGCCAATTGTACAACTTTTGTTTCTTGTAGCGAAAGAAACATAACAAATCTTTAAACTAACGAGTATTTGTTTTTTTTTTATATCATAATTTTAACGGACATTAAAAACAATTAACTAATCATTATCATCATTATTATTGTTATGTATAACAAATTTAATTGTGTCAATTGACTCTAAGGCCTTCCGGCTTATCCTAAGCCCTTCAATAAAATTTTAGCCTACAACCCCATGAATTACAAAAAACACATTTTATAAGGCCCTGGCCCTAATTTAGCCACCCCCCCCCAAAAAAATTACAACAGGGCTAGCCCTACAAGGCCTAAATCCCTAAAAATAAAACATATTTTCATCCTTGAAACCGTGACTAATTACCGGAATTCACTCACCATACAAAAATAATGAATTCGTTCTTTTGGCAAGCGCACTAAAATTGTCGTCAAGTAATAACCCACAGTGGAGTGGGATCGTATCCACAGAGATTGGTAGATTTGAGCAATTTTAATCAATGGGTGAATTAGTCAAGCTGAGCAATATAGGTAAATGACGCAAAAGAAAAGAGAAACAGGAAGGTGCAGAAAAGGAAATGGCAAGAACGTAAAGTGCAGAAACATAAATCACTTAATTGTAAATGAGAATGGGAATTAACAGAATGTAAAGAAAGCTATAAAGAATATGGAAGATAAGAATAGGGGAAATTTATTGAGATCAGGAGATGTTGTTCTCTTTGGATTAAATCCAGCTCATCTCATTTTCAATCATGAAACTCATTGACCTCTTGGCAATCACGATTGATTGAGCCCCAATCCCTTGGTGACTCAATCTCTCAAATCTTGATAATCAGCCAATTCCTTGGTCTAATTGCTCATGAAGAGAGATATGCTTGGTACCTGATTATACCACACATCCTCATAGATCTAAATAGTGGGTGGATTATATGTCACCATATCCAATCACCAAAACCCATATCTACTCAAGTGTGAGAAGGGATTTCAAGAAAGGTTTCATGTTTCCTTTTCCAAGGTTCCCATGAAACCCATTTTGTATTCAACCTCTTTCCCAAGATGGTTGAACACTAACATTAAAACGAAATTTCTTTTAGTAAATCATAGAGGAGATGAAGAGAAGAAAAAATTCACTCTCATTAATCCTTCAAGTACAACAGAGCTTCCTCTCTCAATGAGAGGGAATTTAGCTACTTATAGCTTAAGAGAAAAGTACAAGAGATGGAAGAGATGATGTGAAAAGTAAATCTAACTATACTTCAACAAAGCTACCACTCAACAACCCCTTCTCAGTACTTTCAAGGGTTATTTATACTACTCCTAGCACTAAAATTAAGAAAATAAAAAAGAGAAAAGAAAATTACAACTAGAGGGAAAGGGAAATTCCAAAAATGTGACTCTCCAGGCTTGGCGTGTGACTAGCGCTTGAGTGGCGTGCCACACCCAGCCACTGGTTTTAGCTTGGCGCGCCACGCTCAGCTCCCCAAATGGCACGCTCCATGTACTCAACTCCCTGGCGTTCCACACTTTCGAGCTCAAGTGGCACGCCCAGGGTCTTTTTAAACCTTGGTTAGCCTGGCGTGCCACGCCTTCGAGCCCAAGTGGCACGCTCAGGCCTTTTCCTTCTTCTTCTCCTCTCTGGAAAGTTGAACTAGTGTGCCACGCCCAGGTTCTGGCGTGCAACGCCCATTATGTGTGCTTGGTTCCTTTGTTGGCGTGTCATGCCCAGAACTCAAGTGGCACGCCCATGGCTTCCTAGTCTTGGCGTGCCATGCCTTAAAGCTCAAGTGGCACGCCCAAGTCTTCTTCTTGTTGATTGAGGCTTAAGTGGCACGCCCAAGTGGGAAATAGTACCTGGCGTGCGATGCCTTCGACACCAAGTGGCACGCCCATATGCTTGGCCCACTACCTCCTTCTCTGGAAAGTTGTACTGACGTGCCACGCCCTGGTGCTCAAGTGGCACACCCATATTGGTGTGTCCCTTCAAGCTTGGCGTGCCACGCCTGGGTCCTCAAGTGGCACGCCCAAGTGTTGGATCAGAGTTGATGTGCCACGCCTTCGGCATCAAGTGGCACGCCCAAGTATTTGGGTCTTCAATCTCTCTTCTGGAAACTTGAACTGCCGTCCCATTGAAGACTGGAAATTGGATTCTCACACAAAAACTCACCGGCAAGTGTACCGGGTCACATCAAGTAGTAAAACTCACTTAGAGTGAGGTCGATCTCTCAGGGATTGATAGATCAAGCAACTTTAGTGGGTGATTAGTCTAGTCAAGCTAACATTGGTGAATTGGATGAAATTAAACTGACGGAGAGGAAATTACAGTGAATTTAAAGTGCAGAAAGTAAATGAGCAGAATCTTAAAGAGCAAGAAAGTAAAATAGTTGAAACTTAAATTGCAAGAAAAGTAAATGACTGAAACTTAAAGTACAAGAAACTTAAATTGTTGAATCTAAATTGCTGGGAATCTTAAATTGCTTGAAGAATAAAAGGGATTTGGGTACTGGGAATTAAAGAAACAGTAAATCAGAACTCAAGACAAGAAATTTGAATTGCAAGAAAATTAAATTCAGATCACAGCAAGCTCAAATGTGAATTAGCAAGGAGGTAGAGAATTTAAATTGCATAGAAAGCAGACTCAGCTCAAGCAGAATGTAAAAGTGCAGAAAAGGGATTGCAGAAGAGAGAATTGTAGACATTGAAAGTGTATAAGCGAAATTGCATTGGAAAGAAAATGAAGCGGAGAAGAAAAGAGAACCCAGATCTGATTTCCAATTCTCTAATTCAAACAGGAAAATTAAAAGAAAGTTCTCTATTCTACTTGCTCCCTATTGGAGCCAGCCTCCTTTGAAAATGAAAACAGATGCCTAAATATAGGCTTCACAAAATAAAAAATGAAAATGAAATTGAAATTGAAAACAAATTACAATTAAATGAAATTCCTAATCTAGCTTGTTCTTGTGCCTTTGAGTGATGTCAATTGGGCTTTGCTTGCTTTGGATTTGAAGAAGAGTAGGTCAGGATTGCTTTGGTTTAATTGGTTTGGAGGCATGGGTCAAGTTTGCTTGGTTCAAGTTGGTTTGGAGTGTGGAAACCTTCCAGGGGAGCGCTCGGTCATGTAAGGCAACGTAGCACTCCTTACCTTGTCTCACGCTCGTGCCCTTCGATCCAAGCCTTGTTCATAGCGCTACGTTAAGTAATGCAACGCAGCGCTCCTTGCCTTTGAGTGAAGCTTCCTGTTCGAACCCTGGCTCTCCCATTTTGAGTGTCGCGCTTCAGTTTTATCTTTGGGGAGGCCCAAAAATGTTAACAAAGTTAACGTAGTGCTCAATTTTCAAACGCTGCCTTTTCATGGCTAGCTCTTTGGTGAGCGCTCCGTTTGAATTCTTAGCACTGCCTTTTGCCTTCCCATGGTTAATGAACTTTGCTTTGATGCTTGGCTTCTTGAAACTCACGAAAAAAAGGCAAGGGAAGTGAGCGCTACGTTCAAACAAATGAACACTACTTTCTTGGCCTTATGAACGCTCCTTTGTTTCTTTGATGAATGGGTTAATGCATGCTTTCATTAATGCCTTTGGCAATTGATATAATAATATTACATGCATGTATTTATTGGCTTAGTAATGCCGTAGCATTCAATCATTCTTGGCATTAATGATTTAAATGCTTCATGCATGTTTTCCTTAGTTTTATTAGCATTAGTAATTAAAAATTTCATTCATGCATGCTTTATATTACTTAGTAATGCCGTTGCCACTTCATGCATGCTTTCATTATTAATTCATGCATTCATAAGGCATTAATGCATGATAATAAGGCCAAGGCTTCATGGTCATGGGCCACGCTTTTGAAAGCGTGGCCTAAAGTTCCAAAGCGTGCTCAAACTTCAAAGTGTGCCCCAAAATTCTTCTTGTCTTTTTTTTAGTTAATTTTGTGCTATTTTGCTTCTTTTTCCACTTATTTCCTACAAGATTTATAAAATCAAAAGATCAAGGAAATATACCATTTAAGCACAAAAGAATGTAATATTTAAGCACTAATCATCAATTTCTTGTATGAAAAAAGCAAAGAGAAACATGACATGATGACATGTCATCAGCCATGCCTTGATCCTCAAGTGGCACGCCCACCTTACGGTGGCTCCTTTAGCTTGGCGTGCCACGCCTAGGTCTTCAAGTGGCACGCCCAAGTGATGGGTTAGAGTTGACGTGCCACGCCTTCGATACCAAGTGGCACGCCCAAGTGGTTGTTCCTTCTGGATTGATGAACTGGTGTGCCACGCCCAATGGTTCAAGTGGCACGCCCATAGTGTGTGGTGGACTTGGCATGCCATGCCCCTTTTGTGGCCTTCAACATTGCTCTCTGGAAAACTATACTGGCGTGCCACGCCCTACTCCTGGCGTGCCACGCCCATGTAAAAACTTTGAGGATCCTTGATGCGCGGAAACTTGTCTCTCAATAAATTTCTTTTGGCAAGTATACCGAATTGTCGTCAAGTAAAAACTCACAGTAGAGTGAGGTCGAATCCCACAGGGATTGATTGGTCAAGCAACTTTAATTGGAAGAACGTTCTAGTTGAGCTAAGCAGAAAGTGAGTTGAGAATTGCAGGAAATTAAATGGCGGGAAAGTAAATAGCAGAAAATAAATGATGAGAAGTAAATTGCAGAATCTTAAATGGGGAAGGGAAGTTTAGCATGAAAGTAAATGGCATAAAGTAAAGAGAATGGGTAGGATCAGAAATGGGGAATTCATTGGGCTTAGGAGATGTTGCATTCTCCGGATTAAGTTCATTTTCATCTCTTCCTCAATCAATGCATTCATTGATCTCCTTGGCAATCTTAAGTGATTCAATTCCAATTCCTTGGTAATTCAATCTCTCAAATCAGATCAATAGCCAATTCCTTGGTCTAATTGCTCATGAGAAGAGATGAAGTGTGGTCACTGATTATACCACATGCATTCCAAATCAAAGTATTGGGAGAATTATATGTCACCATATCCGCCCAAACCCCAATTTGGTCCAACATGAGAAAGCATTTCTAGCATGATCTCTTCATTCCTTTTCCAAGGTTCAGAAGAGATCCAAGTATGAATAGCTTCTTTTCCAAGATAACTACTCAATTGGATGAAGATTGAAAGCTTTCTAGTAAAATTAAGAGAAAAGAAAAAAGAAGAATAATGAAAACTATTATTGATCCATCAAATTACAACAGAGCTCCCTAACCCAATGAAAGGGATTTTTTTTGTTCATAGCTCTGGGAATGGAAAGCAAAGATGGAGAGTACATTCTGAAAGTTAAACTAGAAGTGCAGAGAAAGTAAAATACAGAGAGTGTAATTCTAATAATGCCCAAAAGCTCCTCTTTTATAGTTCAAAGCTACTCCTATATATACTACTCTTCTGATCTTCTAGTTGATTTTTCAAGTCTTGGATGTAGGTCTTTGGATCTTGAGTTGAAGCAGTTATCTTCTTCAGTGGGCTCAGCTTTACTTGCAGAGAAAGTGTGAAGTAGGCAGGGACTTTAGCTTAGGGCGTTAGTGGTGTTAACGTTAAGTGAAAATGTGGGGTTGAGAACGTTAGTGACAATCACCTTTTTCACTAACGTTCCTAACCCAAAGTGATCCACGTTAACTTCAACGTTAGTGGCACTAACGTGACCACTAACGTTGACCCTTGGCCCTTTGCAAACGTTACTGGGGTTTACCTTTTTCAATAACGTTGAGAGTACCCCTTTCTCCCTACGTTAGAGTTCACGTTAGAATAGGTGGCCTTTAACGTAGGCTTGCCAAATCTTCGAGAGCGTTAGTGACACTTACCTTTGTCACTAACGCTTCAGAACGCCCCTACTTCCCACGTTAGATTTCATGTTAACTAAGTTAACGTGACTTCTGACGTGGTATAGATAGCCATCTCCAATGTTAGTGACAAAGGTGAGTGTCACTAACGTTGGCTCATCATCCCTCTTCTCCACGTTAGCTTCCACGTTAACATAGTTAACGTGGCAACTAACGTGGGCTATGATGGCTCACGAAGGCGTTTTTGGCAATCACTTTTCTCATTAACGTTGCAAGCTAGCCTTCATTCCACGTTAGTGGTCACGTTAGCTAGAGTAACGTGGCTGCTAATGTGGTTCTTCCTTGCATCCTTTATCCTGAAATCATGCAATAAAGTGCATCAAAGCTCTGATCCAAGTTATGAGACATGCATCATTCAATTTGTCCTTTAGTTCATGCATAATTCTCATGAAATCATGTAAAATTCACAATGTTTGCTTGAATCAAGATGTAAGTATTTCTTCCTTAGGCTAAGTGTTCTGTGAGGGGGCGACTCTTTAAGATAAGCTTTTAGACAACACTCCCGAACCAGTTGGTTCAAGGTGCTAAGTGTTGAAACACCCCTAAGGACTTACTCCCTCAAGTCTCTCTCCCCCATACATGCACACCACAGGCACATGGTTTGTTATTTTCTTTCCTTGAGGTCTTGGTGTCCAGCACCTCTTTAGGTTACTAAATGTTCTGTAGCAATGTTGCTCTTGATAGTGGATTTTCAGTTGATAATCCCGGGTTAGTTAACCCAAGTTACCAAGTGATGAAGCACTCCTAAGAACTTATTCATCCAAGCAGATCCTTGGTACAAGAGCACCACAGACACATCCCTCAATATTCAAGCCCTTGGTGCCTAGCCTTATTCTTTATTAACTTTTCTTTCTTTTTCAACCCTTATTGTTTTTTTCTTTTTTTCTTATTAGGATCTTATTATTTAGCAAGTCTCATGGGGTGTGTTTCAAGCATATGATTCAAGACAGATAGTTGCCTTCCCACCTTGTTGGTGAACCAACTTAGCTAAGTGATTACTACACCACAAATTTAAGGACCTACTCCACAACTTAAACATCACTCTGGTCTTTCATAACATCTCTTTTTATTGGACTTAAAAGGACAAGCATACAATAAGCAAGATGAAAATGAAAACAGGCAACTTGACTAGCAAGCATAGACCTAGGCAAAAGCAAATTTAAAGACAGAATTGAAAATTCCTAAGCTACTATGGAAGCATGTTCTATTTCATACATGATTTTCCTTATTTAAAAGACTTGAAAAAGAAAGTTGCAACAATGAGGGAACTCCACCACCTTTTACTCATGGGGTTGTTCGTGCTCTCTTTCTTGTTTGTCCTCTTTGTGTCCACTTGTGCTTCCTTGCATACGTGCCAGTCTAGCTTTTTTCCAATCTTCAAGTGCCTTCCTTACTGATTCATGACTCTTTTCTACCCTCTCTCTTTCTTCTCATGCTAATTCATCCTTCACTTCTTCATAGCCTATGATTCTCGGATGTAGTATAGGCAGTTGTCCGACTAAGTATCCGAGCCTGGCCTGAGTGTTCACCTGGTGTCCAGTCTTGCTCATGTAAACTCCTTCTGAAAACGCCCTGTGTTCGTCGAAGAGTTCTGCCTGTTCTAATTGTTTCTGATGCATTTCATGTATGTGTGCACCTTGATGTGCTTGGATGTTGATTAGCTTTTGGATGGCTTCTTATTGTTGATCCTGCCTTTGTTCCAACATGTGGAAGGATTCTCCCCATTGTTTTCCTTGCTCTAGTTGCTGCTCCATCAATTGTCTTTGCCACTCCTCTTGTTGATTCATCCATCTAGATAGTGACTCTTCTTGAAGGTTTATCAACTGTAGGTGAAGCTCTTTCTGTGCCCCTTGATTTTCCAAGTATTGTCTAGATAAGCCATCAATGGCTTTCTGTAGTTGGTGCATGTCCAAAGGGGCTTGCTCCTCTAGGTTCTGTCCTTCTACCACTTGGTGCACTGGCCTCTTTCTTATCCTTCGTTGGGGTACGGGAGATGCAACAGCATGCATACGCCGGACAGTAATTGGGATACAAACTTTTATCCATTCGAAGTTTTCATCTTCGAACACCACCCCTGCCTTGTCACACAGGCAGAAAATGGTGCTGGGATAGCCTAACCTTCCCCCAGAATCACTTTTCTCAGCCATCTTCCTAGTGCCTTGGGCTATGAGTTCATACACCTTGATCTCTCCCCCTTTAAGTATACATTGCACCATTGTTGCTCTCTTAAGATTCACCTCTGAATTGTTTCCGGCAGGGAGGATGGATCTCCTTACAATTTTGAACCACCCCTTTGCTTCAGGGGTGAGATCACCTCTTTTTATGAATTTGGGCTTCCCATTGGGATCTCTCACCCAATCCGCTCCTTGTATGCAGAAATCTTTCACAATTTGGTCATAATTAGGACTACCATCTATTCGGGATTGATAGCTTTCTTCCTCAAATGGTATGGTTCGTAGCTTCAACACCCTCATGATGTTCATGGGACTAAAATCCATAGTTACTCCTCTCACAAAGCTTATAAAAGATTCCTCTTTCCTATCATACCTCACTGTGTTTGCGTAAAACTCTCTTACGAGCGTTGCATTTATCCTTGCGGTGACTGGATCGGTGAGGAGCTCCCATCTTCTCTTTTCTACCTTCTCTGTGATTTCGGGGCACTCAGTTTTCTTGACTTGAAAACCTAGCTCATATATGATCTCCTTATCAACCATCCATCCAAATTGAAGTGCATGGTAAAAAGTTCTAAACTTCTTTTCATCAAAGGGGCGTTGCTCCATAGGCTCCTTCCCCTTTCTTCTTTTAGAGCTTGATGATGCCATGAGTGATTTTTGAAAAGTGAAGGTGTTGAGGTTAGTGATGAGTGGTGGAATTCGGTTGGGTTTGGATAGGGTTTAGCTTGGAGAATTGTACTTCGAGAGTGAGAAGTTTGAAGAAATAATTGCTGGAATGTGAAGGGAAGTACGGACTAGGAATCACTTATATAGGAAAGTGATGAGTGAATGAAAGGTGTTGATTGACGGGGTGGTTGTGTGATGGACGGATGGGGTTTAGCATGGGATGAGCACAAGGATTATCAACTTTATGATGGGGATTGTTCAGTTTCCAAGCTTGTTCTCTTTCCAATGTTGCATGGCAACAATTTCCAATGCAATCCCCCTGGAGACACGTGTATAATCTTCTCTTTTTGTGGCGGCCAAACCCCTTCAATTTCCCCATCAATTCTCCTTCAAAATAGAAGAAATGTGATTAAAAGAAAACTTGTGGAAAGTGGCGGCAAAATTTAAAAGACAAGAAAGAGTAACTACTTTTTAAAATTGTTGTTTGTCAACTACTAAGTGCTATTCACAAATGCAACTCAACTGACTAATTAAATTTCCATGTATGCAACCTTAGTGACACCAAACTTAGTTTGTGGCAATGTGGTGTAAGATGATTTGTTCAAGGTGCTAAGAGTGACATGCTATGAGTTGCATTCATGTCCTCTTAGTGTGCCTTGAACACCAAACTTGTTCTTCACTATATGTTGCATAAAAGGATTTATTCAAGGGTATGTCAAAGTTGATTTGCGATCCATGAACCTTGCTTTATTAACTACTTTAAAAACATGTAAAACATGGGTTGCCTCCCATGAAGGCTTCTTTAGCGTCACTAACTTGATGTTCCTCCTTTGTCAGGGTGGTTGGTAATGCTTCAAATCTTCCCCCCTTGCAGTAAACATGTCTCCATTGGCTTCATCAATGATCTCTACATGTTCTAGGGAGAGAACTTTGTTGATGGTGAAAACCTTAGGTAACTGAGATGGGATGGTGGGGAGATGAGGTGGGATATCTAGGAAGTAAGCTGAGATCACTTTATCCCCTGGAGAGAAATCTTCTGTAGGGATCTTTTTGTTCCTCCATCTCCTTGGTATCTTCTTCTTTGTTTCTCTTGCTGTTATCCTGCTCTTTGTGGTCTCTTTCCTAGGGGGATTTTATTGCTGGTCCCATATGATTCTGGTGGTTTTGGCTCCACTTGAGTTTCCTTTAGCTGTGATAGCTGCTGATTATTTTGTTCATCACCCAAAGAAATTCTTGAGTGTATAGCTTGTGCCTCAATGCTTGTTTCTCCCACCATTGCTCTGTCATGCTCTGTCCTTAGTTCCTTGCCTTCCTGACTTGCTTCTTGTGAGGGTTTGAAGACATTGAAGGTGAGTTGTTCATCATGTACCCTCAGTATTAGCTCTCCTCGCTCCACATCTATGAGCGCTCTGGCTGTAGCTAAAAATGGTCTTTCCAATATGATTGGGTGAAGATGACTTTCTTCCAATTCCAGTATGACAAAGTTTGTGGGAAGAAAGTAGTTCCCAACCTTCACCAGCACGTTTTCAACCACTCCTATTGCTTGTTTTTGAGTTTTGTCCGCCAGCCTGATGACTATGTCTGTGGGCATCAGCTCATTAATTTGCAGCCTCTTCATAAGGGATAAAGGCATTAAGTTGTTGCTGGCTCCCAGATCACAGAGTCCTTTATCAAACATTGTTTCTCCTATGGCACAGGAGATGTGAAAACTCCCTGGGCCCTTCCTTTTTGTAGGCAGCTCTGGTTGAATGAAAGCACTGCACTCCTTATTCATCACTATGGTTTGTCCTCCCTTGAGTGAGCTTTTTCTGGTCAGCAGCTCCTTCATGTACTTAATGTATGAGGGCATTTGTTGGAGGGCCTTGATGAATGGTATGTTTATATGGAGAGATGCAAGATGGGTGCTGATATGGTCTCTGTGTGGCATGTTGGTGAGCTGTGTTGTTGTTAAGGTTGTGGCGTCTTTGATCTTGGCCTTGGTCTTATTGATTTCCCCACCCAAAGTTTGGGTGGTTTCTTTAACCAGGATTATATGTTTTGGAGTATGGGTCATGGTTCTGCCTAGGTGAACTCCCAATGTAGTTGGCTTGTTCCTGATCACCCTCTGCTTCTTCATTCACTCCTTCTTGGGTTGCTACTGAAGTGGTGATTGCTGCTACTTGATTCCTTTCCATCTTCTTGGTGAGGTCAGCTAATTGCTTGGTAATCATCTTGTTTTGAGCTAGCAGTGCATCGACATTGTTCAGATCCATCACTCCTCTAGTATTTCCTCTTTCAGAAGCATAGATGTAGTCATTCTCTGCTACAGTCTCAATGACATCTATAGCTTCTTCAATGGTCTTCTTCTTGTTCAGAGATCCCCCGGATGAGTGGTCTACTGTCTTCTTTGATTCATACGAAAGGCCTTCATAGAAAATGTGCAATTGCACCCATTCATTGAACATATCTGGCGGGCATCTTCTTGTCAAGTCTTTAAACCTCTCCCATGCTTCATATGGAGTCTCACCATCCTGCTGCCTGAATGTTTGTACCTCAGCTCTCAACCTGTTGATCCGTTGAGGAGGATAGAATCTTGCCAAGAACTTGTTCACCACATCTTCCCAGGTTGCTAAACTCTCCTTTGGAAAGGATTTCAGCCATTTAGATGTTTTATCCTTGAGTGAGAAGGGAAACAGAAGTAGTCTATAGGTGTCAGGATGAACACCATTAGACTTCACAGTATCGCATATCCTCAGAAAGGTGGTTAGATGTTGATTGGGGTCTTCTTAGACACTTCCTCCGAATGAACAATTATTCTGAACAAGGGTGATGAGTTGTGGCTTTAGTTCAAAGTTGTTGGCATGTATGGTTGGCCTTTGGATGCTACTTCCACAGTTTCCTAGGTTTGGGTTGATGTAAGAACCCAGAACTCTTCTCTCTTGTCCAGCCTGATGCGCTGGACCTTCTCTGCCATGGTTGTGAGCCTCTTCTTCATGATGGTTCTCCATATTCTCCTCCATGTCTGGTTCAAAGTACTCTTCCTCTTCCTCAGCACCAACTACTCTCTTTCCTCTTGCTTCCCTCTTTAATCTAAGGAAGGTCCTCTCAGGTTCAGAATCAAAGGAAGTTGAAGCCCCGCTTCTTCTACCTGTCATACAACCAACAAAGCAAAAGCAAGAGAGATAGATGCAGACAGTAATTTCTACAGAAATATTGTTAGTGTGAGTGATGCAATATATCAAATAGTTAGTGGGTTAGTGACTGAATTGTAACCAACTAAGAAAATGGGTAGGGGAAAGGGAAGAAAATAGCCAAACAGAAAGTAAATTACTCAAATGAACTTAAATCCAACAAAATAAAAACAAATTCTCAATCTAGTTATCCACCAATTTAATCATTGTTGATACAAAATCAATCCCCGGCAACGGCGCCATAAACTTGATGCGCGGAAACTTGTCTCTCAACAAATTTCCTTCGGCAAGTATACTGAATTGTCATCAAGTAAAAACTCACAGTAGAGTGAGGTCGAATCCCACAAGGATTGATTGGTCAAGCAACTTTAATTAGAAGAATGATAAACCACTATTTTATGGTTTATATTGTGTTTAATTGTGTGGTTTTATCATGATCCTTACCCACTTATTCATTAAATTAGCATGAAATTATAATTCCTTCTTGAATTTATAACATGTTTGAAAACTGCTTCCTAGAGACTTTAATTATGTATTTTTAATTCTCCTTTATCCCATTCGATGCCGTGATCTGTGTGTTGAGTGTTTCAGACTTTATAAGGCATGAATGAGTTAGAGATTGGAAAGGAAGCTAGCAAAAATGGAAGGAACACAAGAATTTGAGGAGATAACCAGCGAGAAGTGACGCGGTCGCATGGCTCACGCGACCGCACGAAGGAGAGCAAATCGCAGTGACGCGGCCGCATGGCTCACACAGTCGCGCAGATTGGAAAAGCTCAAGCGACGGGGTAGCGTGGACGACGCGAACGCGTGGCAAGGAAAAGCGCGAATGACGCGTCCACATGGATGACGCGATTGTGTGACATGTGCGATCTGCATAATCTGTAGAATTCGCTGGGGGCGATTTTGGATCTTATTTCGACCCAGTTTTCGGCCTGGAACAGCAGACTAGAGCCAAAGAATATGCAGAAACAAAACACAACATTCATTCTACACAGTTAACAGTTTTAGATCTAGTTTTTCCTCCCTTAGGTTTTTCACTCTAGGTTTTAGAATTTTAAATTTTGAATTGATCTTAGCATTGGAACATTGAGAAGAGTTATTTCCTCATCAAGACCTCGTCATTCTAGTTCGTTCTCTTAACATGGTTTTATTCTTCCATGTTCTTTGCTTTGTTCAATTTTGTCATTTGAATACTTTCATGATTTTAATTTATTTCTTCCAATTTAATTTATTTTCCATTCCAATAATGATGTCTTCTTTTAATTCCCTTTCATGTGTTATGGATTTATTATTTATAATGAGTGAGTAGTTCCCTCACTTGATGGGGAGTTGATTGAAAGGAACTCTTGAGTTGGAAGGATTGAAAGAAAAATTGTAATTGGGTTAATCGTTGGATTGTTATCTAATCACTAACACCAATCCCTTTGAACTAAGTGGGTTGTAACTCATGAACAGATTTAGCATTCCAACTTGTTTGACTTTCCTTTACATAGTAACGGATAACTAAACAGAACAACCATTAATTATAAATTAATCTTGGAATCATCCCATCAATAATAGAGATTCTAACTAATCAACTCCCAGTCAAGGCTTTTATTCATATTATTTAAATTTTCTCAATTAAATTTTCCACTTACTTAACTCAACTTCTTGGAACATCTGATTAATAAAATAGCACACTTTTCTGCAACTCGTTGGGAGACGACCTGGGACTTAAACTCCCAGTAATTTTTAATTTAAACTCTCTGTGACATATTTCTAAATTGATAGGCAGATTTTCGGTGAGTTAAGAACTGTACTTGCAACGTAACTATTTTAATAATTTTTAATTCACCAACTTTTGTGTCTCACCAAAGAACGTTCTAGTTGAGCTAAGCAGAAAGTGAGTTGAGAATTGCAGGAAATTAAATGGCGGGAAAGTAAATAGCAGAAAATAAATGATGAGAAGTAAATTGCAGAATCTTAAATGGGGAAGGGAAGTTTAGCATGAAAGTAAATGGCATAAAGTAAAGAGAATGGGTAAGTTCAGAAATGGGAAATTCATTGGGCTTAGGAAATGTTGCATTCTCCGGATCAAGTTCATTTTCATCTCTTCCTCAATCAATGCATTCATTGATCTCCTTGGCAATCTTAAGTGATTGAATTCCAATTCCTTGGTAATTCAATCTCTCAAATCAGATCAATAGCCAATTCCTTGGTCTAATTGCTCATGAGAAGAGATGAAGCGTGGTCACTGATTATACCACATGCATTTCCAAATCAAAGTATTGGGAGAATTATATGTCACCATATCCGCCCAAACCCCAATTTGGTCTAACATGAGAAAGCATTTCTAGCATGATCTCTTCATTCCTTTTCCAAGGTTCAGAAGAGATCCAAGTATGAAGAGCTTCTTTTCCAAGATAACTACTCAATTGGATGAAGATTGAAAGCTTTCTAGTAAAATCAAGAGAAAAGAAAGAAGAAGAATAACGAAAACTATTATTGATCCATCAAATTACAACAGAGCTCCCTAACCCAATGAAAGGGGTTTAGTTGTTCATAGATCTGGGAATGGAAAGCAAAGATTGAGAGTACATTCTGAAAGTTAAACTAGAAGTGCAGAGAAAGTAAAATACAAAGAGTGTAATTCTAATAATGCCCAAAAGCTCCTCTTTTATAGTTCAAAGCTACTCCTATATATACTACTCTTCTAATCTTCTAGTTGATTTTTCAAGTCTTGGATGTGGGCCTTTGGATCTTGAGTTGAAGCAGTTATCTTCTTCAGTGGGCTCAGCTTTACTTGCAGAGAAAGTGTGAAGTAGGCAGGGACTTTAGCTTAGGGCGTTAGTGGTGTTAACGTTAAGTGAAAATGTGCGGTTGAGAACGTTAGTGACAATCACCTTTTTCACTAACGTTCCTAACCCAAAGTGATCCACGTTAACTTCAACGTTAGTGGCACTAACGTGACCACTAACGTTGACCCTTGGCCCTTCGCAAACGTTACTGGGGTTTACCTTTTTCAATAACTTTGAGAGTACCCCTTTCTCCCTACGTTAGAGTTCACGTTAGAATAGTTAACGTGGCCTTTAACGTAGGCTTGCCAAATCTTCGAGAGCGTTAGTGACACTTACCTTTGTCACTAACGCTTCAGAACGCCCCTACTTCCCACGATAGAGTTCACGTTAACTAAGTTAACATGACTTCTAACGTAGTATTGATAGCCATCTCCAACATTAGTGACAAAGGTGAGTGTCACTAATGTTGGCTCATCATCCCTCTTCTCCACGTTAGTTTCCACGTTAATGTAATTAACGTGGCAACTAACGTGGCTCATAGTGGCTCAATCCAACGTTAGTGACAAAGGTGAGTGTCACTAACGTTAGTGATTCTTGCTCCCTCCACGTTAGAGTCCACGTTAACTAGGTTAACATGGCTTTTAACGTAGCCAATATGGGCTTAGTCCAACGTTAGTGACAAACGTGAGTGTCACTAACGTTGGCATCATCTTCTTCTTCCACGTTAGAGCTCACATTAACTAAGTTAACGTGGCTCTTAACGTGGCCAATTGCCCCTTTTGGAACGTTAGTGACACTTAATTTTACCACTAACGTTGGAGTTCTACTTCTCTTCCACGTTAGTTTCCACGTTAACTATGTTAACGTGGCAACTAACGTGGGCTATGATGGCTCACGAAGGCGTTATTGGCAATCACTTTTCTCATTAACGTTGCAAGCTAGCCTTTATTCCACGTTAGTGGTCACGTTAGCTAGACTAACGTGGCTGCTAACGTGGTTCTTCCTTGCTTCCTTTATCCTGAAATCAAGCAATAAAGTGCATCAAAGCTCTGATCCAAGTTATGAGACATGCATCATTTAATTTGTCCTTTAATTCATGCATAATTCTCATGAAATCATGTAAAATTCACAATGTTTGCTTGAATCAAGATGTAAGTGATTATTTACCCAAAGCTTGCTTATTTCCTAAGAAAATGCATGAAACTACCTTAAAACCATAAAGAAAAGGTCAGTGAAACTGGCCAAAATGCCCTGGCATCAATCCTTTCTGTCATTATTGGCGTGCCACGCCCAGTTCCTGGCGTGTCACGCCCATATACTTTCATGCCGTTTGTTCAAAGTGGCACGCCAGTTTCACACGCCCATCTTTATTTTGATGTTTTCTTCCTTTTTTGTTGCTCTTTTCACCTGAAATTCATCATAAGCCGTTTCAAAGCAATGTACCATAATATTCATCAATTAGTCCATGAATTGCAATGATCAAATGAGATTATGCTCTTTTATAGTCCTTTTTAGATAAGAAAAAAGGGTAAATGATGCAAGTCATCACAACACCAAACTTAAGCTTTGCTTGTCCCAAGCAAATTAATGTGAGTAATCTTTAGTTGGATTGAAACTTGACCTTAGAGAGAAGCAGTCACTACCAAAGATAGGACTAAGTGTTAACTTATGCATGAATCTTATTGATTTGATGTCATAATGAACTCCTAGACTCTTGAAGATTCTTCCAAGTATTTGCCTTAGGCTCCCTTTCTATTGATTGTCACCTTGAAGTAGCAAGGATTGTTTCTTTTTCTTTGATTATCGATGAGGGAAAATCGATTCTACACAAACTCACCAGCAAGTGTACCGGGTCGCATCAAGTAGTAAAACTCACAAAAGTGAGGTCGATCCCACAGGGATTGATGGATATAGCAACTTTAGTATGATGAAAAATTTAGTTAAGCGACTATTTGATGAATCAGGTGAAATTTGATTGACAAAAGGGAATTTTCAAGTAAACTAGAGTGCAAAATGAAAATTGGCAGAATCTTAAAGTGCAGGAAAGGTAAATTACAGAAACTTAAAGTGCAAGAAATTAAAAGAGCTGAAACTTAAATTGCAAGAAAGGTAAATAACTGAAACTTAAAGTGCAAGAAATTTAAATTGCTGAATCTAAACTGCCAGGAAAATTAAAGTGCATGAAAAATAAAGGGATTTGGGTGTTGGAAATAAAAACAGAACTGGAAAATGTAGATTGCAGTAAATCACTAAGATGATGCAATTCAGAAAATTTATCAATCAGGATTTCAGTACCAAAACAGAAACAAAAAACTCTGTAGAAGAAGATAAACAGAAAGAAAACTTAGATCAACTCTAAAATTCTAAAAGAGAAATGGAAGAAGACTAAGGTCTCAATTTCTCTCTTAGCAAAACAGAAAAGAAGAAATTGCAGAAGAAAAAGAAAACAGTAGAAAGAAAACCCAGATTCGATCTCAAACTCTCAAATTCTAGAAAGGAAGAAAAATTAAAAGAAAAGCTCTCAATGAAATCAAATACTTCTCTATTTATGCACTTTTCAGTTCTGTCATGCTGTCCTTGGAGTGGGCTTTTTGGCCTCTTTTGAAGTGGATCCGAGATGGGTACTTTGTTGCAGCTTCCAGGAGAACGTAGCGTTCTGAAATTGAGCGCAGCATTCATTTACCCACGCGTGCGCATGCTTCACGCCCGTGCGTCTCTCGTACTTTTGCCCATTGACGCGTGCGCGTCATATACGCGTGCGCATCCTTGATAGCGTACTTTAAACGAGCGCTACGTTGGCCCCATGAACACTGCTCACGCGTGCGCGTCCTCTGCGCGTGCGCGTGGATAGCAAAGTTGTAATTCCAAGCTTCTGCGCCGACCACGTGTGAGCGTGCTTTATCCCAGGTGCTCCATCGACGGGTGCACGTCATGTACGCGTGCGCGTCGATTGCAAAACTTCACTTCCAAATTTGAATCTTCCCGAAAACACTGACTTAATGAACGTAGTGCTCCTTTTGAAAATGAGTGCCAATCACTTCCTCGCGTACGCGTCATGCATGCGTACACGTGGATCTTCGAAAATTTTCCCTGACGCGTAGGCGTCCTGTACGCGTGCGCGTCGCTACTGAGCATGGCATTCTTTCTTTGAACGCAACGTTATTCTGCAGTGCATCTCTTTCTCTTCATTTTCTCACCTGAATTCAATCAAAAAGGCAATCAAAGTCTCACCAAAATCAGAAGAATTTGCATCATTCATAATAATCACTTAATTCTTGCATAAATCTCTTGATTTTGTATAAAATAAATGATGTTTAATTGAATCAAAATAATCATGAAATTCCACTCCAACCACTTACTTATTATGCAAGAAAGTGCATGAAACCTAACGAAACAAATGAAAAATGCTTGTGAAACTAGCATAAGATGACTTGTCATTACAACACCAAACTTAAATCTTGCTTGTCCCCAAGCAAGCAATAAAACATGAGAAGAAATGAAAGGAAACAGGAAAGTATATATGTCCTTATTTAGCAGGTAATTGAATTTGGTTCATGGGGTTTTATGCAGATGTAATTGAAGCTCTACTTAGATTTCAGGATTGAAATGTCCCTTTAAGTGATAGCCAAAGTTGCTACTGTGAACTTTATTATTCATCCATCCTTGGTGTTTTGATTTTCTTCTGTTTTTCTAGTGGGAAGCTTATACTTTTATTCACAGCTAAGTGTTATATGTTGTAGCAGCTTTTTAGCTTTGTTTTTCAGTCAACACATCTTCACCACAGACACTTGGCTCACACTTCATCCTAAGACATTGATACCCAGCACCTCCTTGGGTTACTAAATGCCTTGTAACTAGGTTGCTCTTGATAATGGACTTTCAATTGATAATCTCGGATTAATCAACCCAAGTTATCAAGCTTTAAAATACTCCTTAGAACCTAATTGTCCAAGCAGATCCTAGTACAAAAAACACCAAAGGCATATGTCCTAATGTCCAAGCTATTGGCGTCTAGCCTTATTATTTGTTTCTTTTATTTTTGTTGCCAATTATTGGCTTTTCTTCCTTTCCTTTCTTGCTTTTTCTCTTTTCCCAGGGATATCTATTCATTAAGAGTTCACAAACAGCACTTAAGTTCACACTACAAAGGAACATCTTAACCTTTATCCTTTATTAGTGAGCTTACTTTAACAATCAAACATATATGCCACCAGTAAACTTTATTATTATTCCTACCACATTGGACAATCACTTTCTGTTTCAACATTTTCTTTTATTTATTCAAGGGGAAATAAGATATATATTCAAGTAGGGTGGGTGATGCAGACATTCTGGCTAGATCACTTAATTTTGAGAATTAAGAAAAATAAAAGACATAATGCAGAACTTATTCAAAACATAGAAGTGCAAAACATAAAATCATAATCATAAAAACTGCATAACTTGGAAGGCATATCATTTTGCAGATATGCATCTTCCTTATTTACTAAGATTATGAAAGAACTCCACCACCTCTAATTTTTCTGCTCTTTTCCTTTGCTGGACTCTCCTTTCTTCTTTGCCTCCTGCTTCTTCTTCTTGTTTGTTTCTTGTGGCTCTTCAGCAGGGCATCTCTGAGGCCAAGATTGGTCTACCTGATCCCAGAGTCCAGCATCCTTCAACCTTTGTTCCATTCTTTCTATGTTTCCATGGGCTCTTGCTCTTTGCTTGTTCACTAATTCCTGGCATTGGACAAATGGTTTGATCTCTCGATTTACCATTGATATGTCGCAGACCATGTAGTTTAGCTTTGCTTGAGTCTCTATATCATACTCAATCCTGTCCAAGTGCCGAGCTTCTCTAACTGCATGGTATATGTTCTTCCATTGATAAAGATTCTGGAGGTACTTCTCCTGTTCAGCTTGTTGTTGAAATAATTTGTCAAATGATTCTTGAGAGTGACCTGATTGTTCCCTTTATTACTCCAAAATTCTTGCTTGGAATTCTCTCTGCTAGTCCATCATCTTTAGCTGGAGGTTTTCTTGTTGCTCCATCATCTTCAGCTGCCAGTTCTCTTGCTACTCCTGAGCTCTCAAGTACTGCTCTTGTTGCCTCAAGTATTGCTCTTGTTGTTGTTCCTGTGCTCTCATATATTGCTGAGACATTTCTTCAATGGCTTTTTGCATTTGGCTTAGGTCCATTGCGCCAGAAGCTTGTCCCTCTTCCATTTGTGGTCTCCTTCTTCTTCCTTGAGGTCTTCTCTTCTCCTGGGTGTCAGTGACACCTTCCATCCTTTGCTTAATGATTCCTCTGCCTCCCTTTACCCGATCTGTATCTACATCCTCAAAGAGTACCCCTGCTCTATTGCACAGCTTAAAATGGTATTGGGTGACTGACATGAAGGTAGAAGTTGGCTAATTAAGAAATCAGTATAGAGAATGCGTTGAGAGTATAGTTCTTAACCAGCTAAGATCTGCCTTGTCAATTTAGAAAAGTTGTCACGAAATTTAGAAATAAAAATACTGGGAGTATGAGTCTCAAGTCGTCTCCCAACGAGTTGCAGGAAGGGATGCTAATTTATTAATTAGGAATTTTCCGAGAGAGTTTGAGTTTGGATAATGAGCAATAATTATAAATGAAAGCAATAAAACTAAGAATTATTATTAATATAAAAGGGCCTTGACTGGGGGAATGATTAATTGGAAGTTCTATCCTTGTTGGGATCTCCTAAGTATAGTATCAAAAAGATTGTTGTTTTCACTTAGTTAACCCTTACTAAATAAAGGAAAGTCAAGTGATTTTGAGCTAATCCTTATTCGCAAATCCTAGTCCTCTCCCTTGGGAAGGTCTAGCGTTAGTAAATACATAACTAACCAACAATTTCCAATTTAACCAACACTTAAGCCTTCCAACTCAAGTGTCTCATCTTAATCAACCCCCATGTCAAGTTTGGGAATCTACTCTATTGACATTAATATAATACTCAGAAAAATATAAGAAGAAGATATAGTAAATTAAATAGAATAAAACTTCGAAATTTATTAAAGGTAAAAGTAATCCTCTTCATTAACAATTCATGAAAATAATCCAATTACTACTTTAAGCAAGAATTAAGAATATGTTATAAATAAATAAAAGAGTAAGTAAAGAAACAAACTAGAATAATGTCTTCAACGGAGGTAATGACTCTTCAATATCCAAAAGCAAAAACAATGAATGTAAAGTGAAACTAGAGGAAGAGTAATTCTCTCTCTAGATTCAGATTTAAAAACCTAAAAACTATCCTAATGTATCTCTGTCTATGTGTGTGTCAAGTTGCGTGTTGAGTCTCTGCATGTTCCTTAGCCCTATTTTGTGTTTCTGGGCCGAAAACTGGGTTAAAATGCGGCCCAAAATCGCCCCCAGCATTTTCTGTTAATTTTGCAGATCGCGCAGGTCACCCGTACGCGTCGTCCATGCGTTCGCATCATTCAGCAATTTTCCTTGTCACATGTACACGTCAGGCACGCGCCCGCGTCTATGCGATTTTCTCCATTCCGTGCGTTCGCGTGAGCCATGCACGCGCGTCAGTGTTCGCTGGTCATCTCCTTAGTTTCTTGTGTTTCTTCCATTTTTGCAAGCTTCCTCTCCATTCTCTAAGCCATTCCTACCCTATGAAGCCTGAAACACTTAACACACAGATCACCGCATCGAATGGTATAAAGGAGAATTAAAATATACTAATTAAAGATATTTAGGAAGCAAGTTTTCAATCATAAAACAATATTAGGAAGGAGTTAAAAAATCATGCAATTAGTATGAATAAGTGGGTGAAGACTTGATGAAACCATTCAATTAAACACAAAATGAACCATAAAATAGTGGTTTATTAGTGACCAAGTCTGCTTGATTTGCTGCTATCCTCAGCCATCTCTTAGATGCTATCTGCTATGAGTTGTGGGACATTGATTTCTCCTCCTTTGTGTATGCAATATGTCAGAATTGCTCTCTTTATTGTAACCTCTGAAGTATTTCCAGTAGGGAGTATGGATCTTCTTACTATCTCATACCAACCTTTGGCCTCAGGTATGAGATCAATCCTCTTTAGGTAGCTTGGATCCCCATCTAAATCTCTTTCCCAGTCTCTGCCTTCTAAGCATAAACCATTTAGTAGCTCATTAGGATCATTCTCACCCTTCATTCTTTCATCAAAGCTGGGTTCTCCAAAGGGTATCACTCTTATTTGCAAGACCCTCATGATGGATGATGGTTTGAAATCCACATCAACCCCCCTAACATAGCTCTTGTAGAGAGGGCTAGTTTTGCTTGGCCTTACAGCATTTGTATAGAACTCCCGTATCATGGTTGCACTTATGTCTGTAAGAGGCTCACACAGGAGTTCCCATCTTCTCTGTTCAATTATTCTTCTCATGATAGGATATTCTCCTTCTCTTAATTTGAAACTAATCTCTGGAATTACTTCTTTTGCTTCTATCAACCTATGATATCGTGACTCATGAAATTGAGATTTAAATCTCTTGTCATCATAGGTGGGTGGTTCAGCTTCAACTGGTTGCTTTCCTTTTTTTCTTTTGGAGCTTGATGAGGCAATTTGAATGGGGGTACAGTGGAGTGTGAAAAGAAGACTTTGGATATAGCATGGCTTATGATGAAAAAGAAGGGAAGTAGGCACAGTGTGATGTTCTTGGTTGGAAGATATTGCATGAAAAGGTTATATTACAAGGCAAAGATGTGTGAGCTCAGGAAGTGTTACTGGCCAATTTATAGTACGAATATGACTTATTGAAGCAAGATAAAGGTAATGGTGGTTCAGTCATATTCAAATGAAAGGTGAGGATTGAGGAAAATTTGATGAAGGTGTTGTTGGGAGAGTGAGAATGAACAGTGTGCATGTAGAGATAGATGAGGACAAGGACCACCTCTTCATTGGGCATATGGCTCGATCTCCTAGGTATTGATTCTAGTAGATTTGTGCTTCCCAACCATGCACATGTGACTTACTTTTTCTCCTTGGGATGACCGTATATGGCATGGTGTTGTCCTTTCCTCAGTTTTCTTCATACCTATCCATTTTTATCAATGTAACAATAAGCAACAAAATTTGAATTTAGCATGGTGGTGGTCAGCAAGTGAAAAATATAGGAAAGCAAAAATAAAAGTGGCTATATGTTCCTTATTTCTGAATAACCAACTATGCCTCTTTGAAATTGAATAAAATATTGGTGAACACCAAACTTGTTTTATGCCAAATGATTCATATGAAACCTAATTAATTTCTGTCATGGTTAGTATATTCATTATGAGGAACATTTTATTTTCTACCTTAACAAAATAAATTCGTAAAATGATGTAAGATATGGTTTCTCTTTTCATGAATTTGCGTCTTTGAGCAAATGTGACTTTCTTGAAATCCATAGCATATGCAGGACACCAAACTTAATGTTTGGCTATATACTTCAATAATATGAATGAGTATATATCCTAAGATGGTTATGTAATCATCATGCTTGGAAAGCCACTTTAGAGTGCCTTTAGGCACACCAAACTTAGGAATCAGACATATGCTTCAAAACAATGTATGCAGTTATCAAATCTACTCATGAGAGCTTAAATTCATGCTAGAAGACCCATTGGTTATTGAAATTAAAATAAAAGCAAGAATATTAAATCATGGGTTACCTCCCATGGAGTGCTCTTTTATTGTCACCAGCTTGACATTGGTTCCTTGTTAGGGTGGCTGATGATTATGGTGCCTCAGCTTGTCCCCTCTCACTGTGAGCCCTGTTCTTGTGCTTTGATGATCAATCTCTATATGCTCTAACGAGAGTATCTTATTAACAGTGTAGTAATCATCAGTTTGTGGGCCTGTCTCCAACTGTTCGTAAATCAGTTTCACTTTGTCTCCTTTTGAGAACCCTTCAGTTGGGATTCTTTTGTTTCTCCACCGTTTTGAAACCTTTTTCTTGCTCTTCTTTCCTTTCTTTGGTGACCATTTTATCTTGGCAGCAGGCTTTATGTCAGGGGCTTTCTTCCTAGTGATAAAATTTTTAATCTTTTCCTGCCTTCCCTTCTCAATCTTCACATTTTCATCTTCAACTCTCATGCAGCCATTTGTGTGGATGATGGAGTGTGAAGAGAGTTTCCAAACCTTGAAGTAGAAGTTAACTTTAGTACCTGTTTTAATCTTGCCAGAACCGCATGAACCGTTCGAAGTACACTGTGATGTTTCTCTAAAGGGTTTAGGTTGCGTGTTGATACAACACCAAAATGTGGTGGCTTACGCATCGCGTCTGTGATGACAAGTCATCTTATGCTAGTTTCACAAGCATTTTTCATTTGTTTCATTAGGTTTTATGCACTTTCTTGCACAATAAGTAAGTGATTGGAGTAGAATTTCATGTTTCCTTGACTCAATTAAACATTGTAGATTTTTGTATAAAATCATGAGATTTATGCACAATTTAGTTGATTATTATAGATGATGCAAAACCTTATGATTTTGGTGAGACTTTGATGGCATGTTTAATTGATAACAGATGAAGAAATAAGATGAAGAAACAAAGAGAAAAGCAACGTACAGGAGAACGTTGCGTTCACTCAATGAACGCTACGTTCACAAGGGCGCATACGCGTACTAGCTGCCCCCACGTGACGAAGCAAGTTTGGAGATCCATGCGCACGCGCAGATGGCGCGCCCGCACGCATTAAGGATTAGCGTTCACCCACAACAAACGCTACGTTCAGTCTGAGTGAACGCCTGCGATACTTTCAGAGTGGGAACTTAAAAAGGGGAATCGACGCGCACGCGCACATGCCGTGCCCGCGCCCATGGAATAAAAAAGGTGATGGACGCAAATGCGTACAAGACGCTAGAACGCAGAATTGATATTTTGCTATACACGCGCAAGCGCACAAGGCGCGCACGCAAACATAGCGTTCATGGCGCGAACGGAGCATTTAGTTAATGAACGCTACTCAAGGGTGCGCTCGCGCACAGTACGCACACGCGTCGATGGGGAAAAGCGCAAGGGATACGCTCGCGCACAGGATGCGCCCGCGTCGGTGAAAGAACGCTACGTTCACTTGAAGCTGCAACAAATGGCAATTTTGATCCACTTCATGCAAGACCAAAAGGCCCACTCCAAGTGCTAAAGGCCTGAAATAGAAAGTGTATATATAGATAGGAATTTAATTTCAGAGGGAGCTCTCTTTTAATTTTCCTTTTAGAATTTGTTAGAGTTAGAGAGATCAGATCTGAATTTACTATTCTGTTTTCGTTTTCTTCTTTCTGTAAGCTTTTACTTTCTGTTTTGGATCTGAGAATTTGGATTAGAGAATTCTTCTGAATTTCTTCTGATCTTAGCTTTTCTTCCATTTTTATTTCATTTGCAACTTCTTGTTTTCTGTTTTGCTAAGAGAGCCATTGAGATCTAAATTTTCTTTCTGTTTTTGTTATTTTTCTACAATTGCCAATTTGTCTTTTAAGGTTTTAGAATTGATTCAAGTTTTCATTCTACTTTGACTCTACTATTTCCAATTCTGTTTTAGTATTAAAATCCTAACTGATCTGTTTGCTGAATTTCTTCATCTGAGCATTCTATAGGTCACTGCAATTTACTTTTTCTAGTTCTGTTTTGAATCCCAACACCCAAATCCCTCTACTATTCATGCAATTTAAGTTTCCCAGTAGTTTAGATTCAGCAATTTACATTACTTGCACTATAAGTTTCTGTCATTTACTTTTCTTTCAATTTAAGTTTCAGCTCTTTTAAATTTCTTGCACTTTAAGTTTCTGCAATTTTACTTCTTCTGTATTTAAGATTCTGCAATTTTCCTTTCTGCTCTTTAGTTTACTTGTAATTTCACTCCTGTTAACCGAATTTCACTCAAATCATCAACTATTCACTTAACTAAATTCATCACCAAACTAAAGTTGCTCAATCCATCAATCCCTGTGGGATCGACCTCACTCCTGTGAGTTATTACTACTTGATGCGACCCGGTACACTTACCGGTAAGTTTGTGTGGAATCGTTTTTCCCTCATCAAGTTTTTTGCGCTGTTGCCGAGGATTGATTTAGATTGACAATGATTAAGTAGGTGATAATCTAGATTAAGCACTTTTTTTGTTTTGTTAAGCATTTTAACTGTTTGAGATTTTGTTTCAACTAACTTTATCCACACTCTAGCAGTAGAGTGTCTTATTTTTGTTTTCTGGTGTTGTTTGTATGCTGGGAGGAAGGAGAGGTGAATCCACCTCCTTTAATTCTGAGCCAGAGAGAACATTACTGAGAAGAAGAAGAGAAGCAAGAGGAAAGGGAATTATTGGAGAAGAAGCATCAGAAGAAGAAGATCAAGAGATGGAAGATAACATTCCAAATCACCCTGAGGATGTGGCTAACAATAATGGCCCACCTCAAAGGAGAGTCCTAGCTTCCTACACCTTCCCCAATCCAAGAAACTGTGGTAGCAGCATACTAACTCCCAATGTTCATGCAAACAATTTTGAGTTAAAGCCTCAACTTATTACTCTGGTGCAGAACAACTGTTCCTATGGAAGAGGTCCACTTGAAGATCTAACCCAACACTTATCCATCTTTCTGAAGATTTGTGAAACTGTCAAGACCAATGGTGTGCACCCATACATCTACAAACTGTTGCTATTTCCATTCTCCTTAAGGGACAATGCTTCTCAATGGCTAGAGACATTCCCCAAGGAAAGCATCAACAATTGGGAAGATCTAGTGAGCAAATTCCTAGCCAAATTCTACCCACCTCAGAGGATCATTAGATTGAAGACAGAGGTGCAAACATTCACTTAATTGGATGGAGAATCACTGTATGATGCCTGAAAAAGACACAAAGCCTTGATCAGAAAGTGTCCACCGGAGATGCTCAATGAATGGGATAAATTCCAAAATTTCTATGAAGGATTGACACTGAGGGCTCAAGAAGCCCTTGATTATTCAACAGGAGGTTCATTACAACTCATGAAGACAGCTGAGGAAGCCTAAAACCTCATAGACACTGTGACTAACAATCAATATTTCTATGGTTATCAAAGGCAACACCAGCCAGCTCAAAGGAAAGGTGTGTTGGAGCTGAAAGGTGTGGACACCATTTTGACACAACATAAGGTGATGCACCAACAGATCTAGTAGCAAATGGAATTGATGACTAAGAGGATTGATGGCCTTCAAATTGCATCAATGAGCACTCCAAATCAACCATCAGCTGGATGGGGACAGAATGAAGAAGTTTATGAAGAGCAGCAGCCAGAACAAGTGAACTATATGCACAACCAAGGTGCTGGACAGAATGAATTTCATGGAGACACTTACAATCCCTCTTGGAGGAACCATCCCAATCTAAAGTGGGGAGACAACCAGAACCAAAATTCATGGCAAAAGAACTCCAACCAAAATAACTTCCGCAACACAAACCACCAGAATCATCAAAACACTAACCATAATTCCTATAAAAAACCACAAAAGAACTACCCCAATTACAACTTCTATCCACCCCACAACCCATCAACTAACAAAAATAATTTTCAACAACCACCTTCATCTCACACTCAGCCACAACCACCCCAAGAATCTCAAAGGATCTCCAGCCTAGAGATAATGATGGAAAGGATGATCAAGCATCAAGAATTGGCCCATAAGAACCATGAAGCTTCACTGCAGAATCTAGAGAGACAAATTGGCCAATTGTCCAAGCAAATAGTGGCTGAAAGAGCACCCAATGTATTACCAAGTGACACCATTCCCAATCCCAAAGAAAAATACAAAGCAATTCAATTAAGGAGTGGAAGAACCTTAGTAAATAAAAAAGAAACTAACAAGAGGCCAGCTAAGAATGATGAGGCCAGCAGCAAGGAAGAAGTGACACTTAAGGAGAAGGACCAAGAAAAGCTCAAAGAAAAAGAGGAACAGCCACAAGCTTCAAAGAAGGGAAAGCAAGTCATGGAGGAGCAATCACAAGAACAGAGGAAAATGGTGAAGCCTTACACCCATCCTTTGCCATACCCTCAAAGATTACAGAAGAAGCTCAAGGACTAACAATTTCCCAAGTTTTTGGAGGTTTTCAAGAAGCTGGAAATTAATATTCCTCTTATTGAAGCATTAGAGCAAATGCCCTTGTATGCAAAGTTCTTAAAAGAACTTATCAACAAGAAGAGGAGCTGGAATGAAAAAGAGTCAGTGATCTTGACACAAGAATACAGTTCAGTGATCCAAGAAGGCCTCCCACAAAATCTCAAAGATCCTGGGAGCTTCTTCTTGTCTTATACCATTGGTAACATAATCATTGACAAGGCACTATGTGATTTAGGATCCAATATCAACCTAATTCCTTTGTCTATGATGAGAAGGCTATTTATAGAAGAAGTGAAGCCTACACAGATGTCATTGGAGCTAGTGGATAGATCTTTGGTAATTCCCAAGGGGGTGATTGAAAATCTCTTGGTCAGAGTAGAGAAATTCATATTTCAAGCAGATTTTGTAATCTTGGACTTAGGTGAAGAGGGGAATGACTCTATTATATTGGGAATACCTTTTCTGGCCACAGTAAGGGCTATCATTAATGTGGAACAAGGAGAAATGACTTTGAGGGTAAATGATGAGAAGATCACTCTAAATGTCTTCTAGGAAATACAACATACTGTTGAAGAGAAAAGCTGTATGAGGGTTGAAGAAGAAGATTTAAATTGGAAAGAAAAACCCAATGAAGCACTTATCAGCTCACCTCCGAAGCAAAAAACAAACAATGGAGAAGAACAAAAGGGAAAGGAAGATGTAAAGAATGAGAGGATAAGGCAGGAAGAAAGTGAGGAGTTGATCATAAGGAAGACAGACCCTGATATAAAGCCTACTGTAAAGACAGAAGAGCCACCAAAGAAAGGAAAGAAGAGCAAGAAAAGGATTCTAACTGGGTGGAGAAACAAAAGAATCCCAACTGAAGGGTTCTCTAAAGGAGACAAAGTGCAACTGATATACCAACAATTGGAGACAGGTCCACAAACTGATGATTACTATACTGTCAATAAAATACTCTCGTTGGAGCATATAGAGATTGATCATCAAGGCACAGGAAGAAGGCTCACAGTGAGAGGGGACAAGCTGAGGCACCATAATCATCAGCCACCCTAACAAGGACCCAATGTCAAGCTAGTGACAATAAAAGAGCGCTCCATAGGAGGCAACCCATGATTTAATATTCTTGCTTTTGTTTTAATTTCAATAATTAATGGTTCTTCTAGCATAAATTTGAGCTCTCATGAGCAGATTTGATAACTGCACACATCATTTGAAGCATATGTTTGATTCCTAAGTTTGGTGTGCCTAAAGGCACTTTAAAATAGCTTTTCAAGCATGCTGATCATATAACCATTTTAAGATAAATACTCATTCATTCCATTGAAGTATATAGCCAAACATTAAGTTTGGTGTCTACATATGCTATGAATTTCAAGAAAATCACTTTTGCTCAAAGCTTCAAATTCATGAATAGTAAACCATGCATTGCATTATTTTATGAGTTTATGATTATAATGAATATACTAATTATGATAGATATTCATTGGGTTTCATATGAATCACTTAGCAGAAAACAAGTTTGGTGTTCACCAAAATTTTATTCAATTTCTAAGGTGCATAGTTCGTTATTCATAAATAAAGAACATATAGCAAGTTTTGTTTTTCTTTATTACTTCTCACTTGATAAACACCACCATACCAAACTCAAATTTTGAGCTTACTGTTGCCTTGATTTAAATGGACAGGTGTGAAGAAGATTTAGGAGAGGACAAAAGAATGCATGCATGTACGGTTGTCACCAAGGGGAAAAGTGAGTCACATGTGCTTAGGGAATGGTGTCCTCTTGGAAACAAAACAAAATCTGCATGGTTCAACACTTAGGGGGCCGAACCACATGCCCAATAAAGGAGTGATCCTTGTCTTCATCCACCTCTACATGCACATCGTCCATTCCATGAGTTTTCAATAAAGACGTGCTCAATCCTCACCCTTCATTTCAACCAAACTGTGCTGCAAATCAGCTAGTAGCACGTCCTAATCTATTTGCCTATGTTTCATTCATACACTTTTCCCAAATACATTACATCAGCTCTTTCTTACCCAAAGATATCACACAGTACCCAATTTCTTCTTCCCTCCATCCTAAACTGTACCTTAACCAAGGCTTATCCTTTCTTCTCCCTTCTTTCCTAATTCATGGCTTCATCAAGTTCCAAAAGAAAGAAAGGAAAGGAACCAGCTGTAACCGAACCACCAACCTATAATACCAAGAGATTTAAGTCCTAATTCCATGAATTACAGTATCATGGGTAGATGGAGGAGAAGAAAATAATTCCAGAAATCAGATTCAGAATGAAGGATGGTGAGTATCCTATCATGAGGAAAATCATTGAGAAGAGAAGATGGAAACTCCTCTGTGAACCCCTCACAGATATAAGTGCAACTATAATACGGGAGTTCTATGTTAATGCAGTACGACAAGGAAAAACTAAACTTCCCTATAAAAGTTATGTGAGGGGGGTGGAAGTGGACTTCAGTCCAGCTATAATCATGCGGGTCTTACAAATAAGAACAATACCTTTCAAAGAATCCAGTTTTGATGAGAGAACAAATGGTGAAAATGATCCTGATGAGCTCATAAATGACATACGTCTGGAGGGTAGAGATTGGGTGAGAGATTCAAATGGGGAGCCATGTCACTTAAAGAGGATGGACCTTTCGCCTGAGGCCAAGGGTTGGTACGAGATAGTGAGGAGATCAATCCTCCCCACTGGAAACCCCTCAGAAGTCACTATAAGAAGGGCAATTATGGTACACTGTATATTAAAAGGAGGAGAAATAAATGTTCCTCAACTCATTGCAGACAGCATCCAGGAGATGGCCGAAAGCAGCAGCAAGTCAACAAGACTTGGCCACCCATGTACCATATTGTGTTTGTGCAATAGAGCATGGGTACTTTTTGAAGATTCAGACATAGATTGGTTGCAGGATGGAAGGGCACTCACCAGGCAAAGAATACAAGGTGCCATTGATGATCATGAAGAGAGAAGAACTCAAGGAAGAAGAAGGAGACTACAAATGGGGGGGAGAACAAGCTTCTAGTGCAATGGACTTAAGCCAAATGCAAAGAGCCATTGAAGAAATGTCTCAACAATATATGAAAGCACAGGAGCAACAATAGGAGCAATACTTGAAGCAACAAGAGCAGTACTTGAAAGCCCAAGAGCAACAAGAGCATTGGCAGCAGCAAATGATGGAGAAGCAAGAATACTTCCAGCTCAAGATTTTGGATCAACAGAGAGAACTTCAAGCAAGAACTCTTGATTGGCAAAGGGAACAATCGGCATACTCTCAAGAATCATTTAATATATTGTCCCTACAATAAGCCAAGCAAGGAGAGTACATCCAAAATCTTTACCAATGGAAGAATATATATCATACAATTGGAGAGCATAGGAACTTGGACAGAATAGAGTATGATATAGAAACTCAAGCAAAGTTAGATTATGTAGTCTGTGGCATGCCAATATTGAACCGAGAGATCAAGCCATATGTTCAATGCCAAGAATTGGTAGACCATCCGAGAGCAAAAGCCAAGAAAAATGCAGCACACATGCAACAAGGATTGAAGGATGCTGGGCTCTGGGATTAGGTAGACCACATTTGGGATCGTAGATGCCTTATTGAAGAACCCCAAGAAACAAACAAGAAGCGAAAGCAGGAGCCAAAGAAGAAAGGAGAATCCAGTAGATGAAAAGAGCACAACAACTAGAGGTGGTGGAGTCCCTTTTATAGTATTAATTAAATAAGGATGATGCATATCTGAAACATGATATGCCTCCAAATATTTTATATTCTTCACTTTCATATCCTGAGTAGATTTCTTATTAGGATCTGCATTATGCTTGTTATCATTCATCTGCATTAAATTCTGTCTTGTTTCCCTTTTGCATCAATAAGAGAAAATATTTGAAATAGAAAGTGATTTTCTAATGTAGTAGGAATTAGAATAAATTTCAGTGGTGGTAATTGCTTGATTAGATGATAAGCTCAATAATAAAAGCTGCAGAATAGAATGTCTTTTGTAGTGTGAACTAAGTGGCTGCTATAAAACCTCCAATTAATAATCATCCTTGGAAAAAGAAAAAGCAAGAAAGGAAAAAGAAAAGAAAAGTCAAGGATTGGCAACAAGAATGAAAGAAACAAATAAGAAGGCTAGACACCAATAGCTTGGACCTTAGGACATATGCCTGTGGTGCTTCTTGTACTAGGATATGCTTGGACAATTAGGTTCTGAGGAGTCTTTTAAAACTTGGTAACTTGGATTAACTAATCCGGGATTACCAACTGAAAGTCCATTATCAAGAGCAACCTAGTTACAAAGCATTTAGTAACCTAAAGAGGTGCTGGGCATCAATGTTCCTAAGAAGAATTGTGAGCCAAGTGTCTATAGCGAAGAGGTGTTGAGAAAAATTGAGATAAAAGGCTGTTGCAACACTTGACACTGAGCTATCATTGAGAAATAAGTTTCTAAGCAAAAGAAAGAAGGAAAAAGCTAATAGGGATCAATAAAAGAACAAGGCATTATAGCAGCAACTCTAGTGAATCCTCAAAGAGACATTTCATATCTATCAGCAAAGAATAATTGAACTGCATTTTGTCTGCATAAAACTCCATGGTCCAAATTCAATTACCTGCTAAATAAGGGCATATAAGCTTCTCTACTTTAATTCATTTCTTCTCATGTTTAGTGCTTGCTTGGGGACAAGCAAGATTTAAGTTTGGTGTTGTGATGATAAGTCAACTTATGCTAATTTCACACGCATTTTTCATTTGTTTCATTAGGATTTATGCACTTTCTTGCACAATAAGTAAGTGATTGGAGTAGAATTTCATGTTGCCTTGACTCATTTAAACATTGTAGATTTTTGTATAAAATCATGAGATTTATGCACAATTTAGTTGATTATTATAGATGATGCAAAACCTTATGAATTTGGTGAGACTTTGATGGCATGTTTAATTTATAATAGGTGAAGAAATAAGAAGAAGAAACAAAGAGAAAAGCAACGTGCAGGAGAACGCTGTGTTCACTCAATGAATGCTACGTTCACAAGGGCGCATACGCGCACTAGCCGCCCCCGCGTGACGAAGCAAATTTGGAAATCCACGCACACGAGCAGTTGGCGCGCCCGCACGCATTAAGGATTAGCGTTCACCCATAACAAACACTACATTCAGTCTGAGTGAATTCCTACAATACTTTCAGAGTGGGAACTTGAAAAAGAGAATCGACGCGCACGCGCACATGCCACGCCCGCGCCGATGGAATAAAAATGGTGATGGACGCAGACGTGTACGAGACACTGGAACGCATAATTGATATTTTTCTATACACGTGCAAGCGCACAAGGCGCGCATGTGGACATAGCGTTCATGGCACAAACGGAGCGTTCAGTTAATGAATGCTGCTCAAGGGCGCGCTCGCGCACAATACGCACACGCATCGATGGAGAAAAGCGCAAGGGACGCGCTCGTGCACAGGACGCGCCCGTGTCGGTGAAAGAACGCTACGTTCAATTTAAGAACACTACGTTCACCTAAAGCTACAACAAATGGCCATTTTGATCCACATCATGCAAGACCAAAAGGCCCACTCCAAGTGCTGAAGGCCTGAAATAGAAAGTGTATATATAGATAGGAATTTAATTTCAGAGGAAGCTCTCTTTTAATTTTCCTTTTAGAATTTGTTAGAGTTAGAGAGATCAGATCTGAATTTACTTTTCTATTTTTGTTTTCTCCCTTCTGCAACCTTTTACTTTCTGTTTTGGATCTGAGAATTTGGATTTGAGAATTCTTCTGAATTCCTTCTGAATTTCTTCTGATCTTAGCTTTCCTTCCATTTTTATTTCATTTGTAATTTCCTGTTTTCTATTTTGTTAAGAGAGCCATTGAGATCTAAATTTTCTTTCTATTTTTGTTATTCTTCTGCAATTGCCAATTTCTCTTTTAAGGTTTTAGAATTGATTCAAGTTTTCATTCTGCTTTGACACTACTGTTTTCATTTCTGTTTTAGTATTAAAATCCTAACTGATTTGTTTGCTGAATTTCTTCATCTAAGCATTGATCTATAGTTCACTGCAATTTACTTTTTCTAGTTCTGTTTTGATTCCCAACACCCAAATCCTTTTACTTTTCATGCAATTTAAGTTTTCCAGTAGTTTAGATTCAGCAATTTACATTACTTGCACTTTAAGTTTCAGTCATTTACTTTTCTTACAATTTAAGTTTCAACTCTTTTAAATTTCTTGCACTTTAAGTTTCTGCAATTTTACTTCTTCTGCATTTAAGATTCTGCATTTTTCCAATTTGCTCTTTAGTTTACTTGCAATTTCACTCCTGTTAACCGAATTTTACTCAAATCATCAACTATTCGCTTAACTAAATTCATCACCAAACTAAAGTTGCTCAATCCATCAATCCCTGTGGGATTGACCTCACTCCTGTGAGTTATTACTACTTGATGTGACCCGGTATACTTACCGGTGAGTTTGTGTGGAATCATATTTCCCTCATCAGTCAGCTGAGACCGCATGAGGTGAATTACTCAACTCATGACTTGGAATTAGTGGCGATTGTATTTGCACTGAAGATTTGGAAGCACCACTTGTATGGAGTGAGGTGAATTGCACTGAAGATTTGGAAGCACCAAGGAATTGGAATTCAATCACTTAAGATTGCCAAGGAGATCAATGAATGCATTGATTGAAGAAGAGATGAAAATGAACTGGATCCGGAGAATGCAACATCTCCTAAGCCCAATGAACTCCCCATTTCTAATTTTACCCATTCTCTTTACTTTCTGCTATTTACTTTCATGCTAAACTCCCCTTCCCCATTTAAGATTCTGCAATTTACCTTCCGTCATTTATTTTCTGCAATTTACTTTTCCGCCATTTAATTTCCTGTAATTCTCAACCCAATTTCTGCTTAGCTCAACTAGAACATTCTTCCAATTAAAGTTGCTTGGCCAATCAATCCCTGTGAGATTCGACCTCACTCTATTGTGAGTTTTTACTTGACGACAATTCAGTATACTTGCCGAGGGAGATTTGTTAAAGGACAAGTTTCCATGCATCAAGTTTATGGCGCCGTTGCCGGGGATTGATTTTGTATCAATAATGATTAAATTGGTGGATAACTAGATTGAGAATTTGTTCTTATTTTGTTTGATTTCAGTTCATTTGAGTAATTTACTTTTTGTTTGGCTATTTTCTTCCCTTTCCCCTACCTATTTTCTTAGTTGTTTACAATTCAGTCACTAACCCACTAACTGTTTGATATATTGCATCACTCACACTAACATCATTTCTGTAGAAATTACTGTCTGCATCTATCTCTCTTGCTTGTGCCTTGTTGGTTGTATGACAGGTAGAAGAAGCGGGGCTTCAACTTCCTTTGATTCTGAACCTGAGAGGACCTTTCTTAGATTAAGGAGGGAAGCAAGAGGAAAGAGAATAGTTGGTGCTGAGGAAGAGAAAGAGTACTTTGAACCAGATATGAATGAGAATATGGAAAATCATCATGAAGAAGAGGCTCACAACCATGGCAGAGAAGGTCCAGCGCATCAGGCTGGGCAAGAGAGAAGAGTTCTGGGTTCTTACATCAACCCAAACCCAGGAAACTGTGGGAGTAGCATCCAAAGGCCAACCATACATGCCAACAACTTTGAACTAAAGCCACAGCTCATCACCCTTGTTCAGAACAATTGTTCATTCGGAGGAAGTGTCCAAGAAGACCCCAATCAACATCTAACCACCTTCCTGAGGATACGCGATACTGTGAAGTCTAATGGTGTTCATCCTGACACTTATAGACTACTTCTGTTCCCTTTCTCACTCAAGGACAAAGCATCTAAATGGATGGAATCCTTTCCAAAGGAAAGTTTAGCAACCTGGGAAGATGTGGTGAACAAGTTCTTGGAAAGATTCTATCCTCCTCAACGGATCAATAGGTTGAGAGCTGAGGTACAAACATTCAGGCAGCAGGATGGTGAGACTCTATATGAAGCATGGGAGAGGTTTAAGGACCTGACAAGAAGATGCCCGCCAGATATGTTCAATGAATGGGTGCAGTTGCACATTTTCTATGAAGGCCTTTCGTATGAATCAAAGAAGGCAGTAGACCACTCATCTGGGGGATCTCTGAACAAGAAGAAGACCATTGAAGAAGCCATAGATGTCATTGAGAGTGTAGCAGAGAATGACTACTTCTATGCTTCTGAAAGAGGCAACACTAGAGGAGTGATGGAGCTGAACAACGTGGATGCACTGCTAGCTCAAAACAAGATGATTACCAAGAAATTAGCTGACCTCACCAAGAAGATGGAGAGGAATCAAGTAGCAACAATCACCACTTCAGTAGCAACTCAAGAAGGAGTGAATGAAGAGGCAGAGGGTGATCAGGAACAGGCCAACTACATTGGGAATTCACCTAGGCAGCATCATAACCCATACTCCAAAACATATAATCCAGGTTGAAGGAACCACCCAAACTTTGGGTGGGGAAATCAACAGGATCAAGGCCAAGATCAGAGACGCCACAACCCCAGCAATAATGCAACTCACCAACATTCCACACAGAGATCATATCAGCACCACCCTAACAACACCTCTCCACATCATTACCAAAACCAAAATAACCCTTTTCATCCCTCCAATCCCAATCCACCATCATCTGATGATAGACTCTCAAGGATTGAGACTCTACTTGAAGGCATATGCAAAGAAATTCAAGACAGTAAAGCATTCAGAGACGAAGTGCGGTCCAATATGCAGAATCAAGATGCTACCATCAAGAAACTTGAGACACAAATTGGGTGCCTATTCAAGCAAATTCCCAGCCATGACCTTCGCAGCGATACTGACTCAAACCTAAGGGAGGAATGTCAGGCTATCACCCTTAGGAGCGGGAAAGAACTAAAGAAAACCTCCCAGAAACCACAAGAAAAGGACTCAAGTGAAAAGGAAGAGGAGCAAAATGAAGTTCGAGTTTCCACTTCGAGTTCACAAAAAAGGGAAGAAATGCTGAAGCCAGAAGTCCCAAGAGTCCCATACCCTCAGCAATTGAAGAAGAAGGGGGATGACAACCAGTTCTTAAGATTTTTGGAAATCTTTAAGAAACTACAAATCAACATACCCTTTGCTGAAGCAATAGAGCAAATGCCGCTCTACGCCAAGTTTTTAAAGGAGCTAATGACTAAGAAGAGAAGCTGGAAGAGCAACGAGACTGTGATACTAACCGAGGAATGTAGTGCTATCATTCAGCATAAACTACCCCAGAAATTGAAGGATCCTGGGAGCTTCCAGATCCCTTGTATTATAGGGGAAATCACAGTGGAGAAGGCTCTATGCGATTTAGGAGCTAGCATAAATTTGATGTCAGTAGCTATGATGAGAAAGATGAAGATCGAGGAGGCTAAGCCAACAAAAATGGCCTTACAACTGGCAGACCGATCGTTCAAATTTCCTCATGGCGTAGTGGAAGATTTGCTGGTGAAAGTGGGGGATTTCATCTTTCCTGCAGACTTTGTAGTGCTAGACATGTAGGAGGAAGCCAAGGCCTCTATCATCCTGGGAAAGTCGTTCTTGGCCACTGCTAGAGCTGTTATTGATGTCCAAAAAGGTGACCTCACCCTGAGATTACACAATGAAAAGATGACATTCAACGTGTTCAAGGCCATGAGTTACCCACCAGAACAATGGGGAGAATGTATGAGGTTGGACTCACTGGAAGATGCAATACAGGAGAGTTTCGAAGAAGAAAAACCTGAAGGGTTAACAGAGAAGGAATCAACGTTTAGTGAAGAGGCTGCAACAGCGGAGATTCATATACAAGGTGCACCAAAAGAAGAGAATGAAAAGTTAGAAGCACCCAAACTTGAACTCAAAGCACTTCCACCCACTCTCAAATATGCATACTTAGGAGAGAATGAAAGTTACCCAGTGATCATAAACTCATCCCTCAGCCAAAACCAAGAGGATGAACTACTCCAAGTGTTGCGAAAGCATAAAGATGCCATAGGATGGACGCTCGCTGACCTGAAAGGAATCAGTTCGGCCATATGCATGCATAAGATACTGTTGGAAGATGATGCCAAACCATCCATTCAATCCCAAAGGAGGCTGAACCCAGTCAGAAAGAAAGTGGTACAGAAAGAAGTTATGAAGTTATGGCAGGGAGGGGTAATCTACCCGATCTCAGACAGCCCCTGGGTCAGCCCCGTGCATGTCGTCCCAAAGAAGGAAGGAATCATTGTAGTCCCCAATGAGAAGAATGAACTAATTCCTACAAGGACCGTCACAGGATGGCGGATGTGCATAGACTACAGAAAACTCAATGAAGCTACACGAAAAGATCATTTTCCCCTTCCATTCATGGATCAGATGCTGGAAAGACTTGCAGGATACGCATATTATTGTTTTCTCGATGGTTATTCAGGATATAACCAAATAGTGGTTGATCCCAGAGACCAAGAGAAAACCATATTCACTTGCCCATATGGAGTGTTTGCCTACAGGCGCATGCCATTTGGGCTATGTAATGCACCTGAGACTTTCCAATGCTACATGCTTTCTATCTTCTCAGATATGATAGAGAAATTCATTGAAGTATTTATGGATGATTTTTCGGTATTCGGAGATTCCTTTCCTAGTTGCCTAAATCACCTAGCCTTGGTATTGAAAAGGTGCCAAGAGACCAATCTGGTCTTGAACTGGGAGAAATGTCACTTTATGGTGACAGGAGGAATAGTCCTTGGCCATAAGGTTTCTAACCAAGGCATTGAAGTGGACAGAGCTAAAGTGGAACTTATTGAAAAACTGCCTCCACCCAGTGATGTCAAGGCAATTAGGAGTTTTTTAGGGCATGCTGGCTTTTACAGAAGGTTTATTAAAGATTTTTCAAAGATAGCCAAGCCCTTAAGCAATCTCCTTGTATCTGATACATACCATTTGTCTTCGATGAAACATGCATGCTAGCGTTCGAAAATTTGAAAAAGAGGTTGTCCTCTGCCCCTATCATTTTCCCACCTGATTGGAACCTACCATTTGAATTGATGTGTGATGCATCTGATTTGGCAGTTGGGGCAGTGTTAGGACAGAAGAAAGATAACTTAGTCCATGTGATATACTATGCTAGAAAAGTCCTCAATGATACTCAAAGAAATTATACCACTACTGAAAAGGAGTTGCTGGCAATAGTTTTCGCATTTGACAAGTTTAGATCAAACCTCATTGGTGCTAAAGTGATTGTCTTTACAGATCACACAACACTTAAATATTTGTTTGCCAATCAAGAATCAAAGCCAAGACTAATAAGGTGGATCTTACTGTTGCAGGAATTCAATATTGAAATCAGAGACAAGAAAGGAGTGGAGAACAAGGTAGCAGATCACCTATCCAGAATCCCTCATAATAAAGATGGAACACATGATACAAGTGTAAATGAGCTCTTCCCAGATGAGCAACTGATGACGGTTCACAAAGCACCATGGTTTGCAAACATTGCCAACTTCAAGCAACTGGGGCTTTACCTCCAGAAACAACAAACATAAAAAAAGAAAGCTCATCAATGATGCAAAATATTTTGTC
>NC_029792.2:49979522-49992593 GCF_000816755.2 Arachis ipaensis
GTGGACAGAGCTAAAGTGGAACTTATTGAAAAACTGCCTCCACCCAGTGATGTCAAGGCAATTAGGAGTTTTCTAGGGCATGCTGGCTTTTACAGAAGGTTTATTAAAGATTTTTCAAAGATAGCCAAGCCCTTAAGCAATCTCCTTGTATCTGATACATACCATTTGTCTTCGATGAAACATGCATGCTAGCATTCGAGAATTTGAAAAAGAAGTTGTCCTCTGCCCCTATCATTTCCCCACCTGATTGGAACCTACCATTTGAATTGATGTGTGATGCATCTGATTTTGCAGTTGGGGCCATGTTGGGGCAGAGGAGAGATAACTTAGTACATGTGATATACTATGCTAGCAAAGTCCTTAATGAAACTCAAAGAAATTATACCACTACTGAAAAGGAGTTGCTGGCAATAGTTTTCGCATTTTACAAGTTTAAATCATACCTCATTGGTGCTAAAGTGATTGTTTTCACAGATCACACAGCACTTAAATATTTTTTTGCCAAGCAAGAATTAAATCCAAGACTAATAAGATGGATCTTATTGTTGCAGGAATTCAATATTGAGATTAGAGACAAGAAAGGAGTGGAGAACAAGGTAGCAGATCACCTATCCAGAATCCCTCATAATAAAGATGGAACACATGATACAAGTGTAAATGACCTCTTCCCAGATGAGCAACTGATGACGGTTCACAAAGCACCATGGTTTGCAAACATTGCCAACTTCAAGGCAACTGGGGCTTTATCTCCAGAAATCAACAAACATCAAAAAAGAAAGCTCATCAATGATGCAAAATATTTTGTCTGGGATGAGCCATATCTCTTCAAGAAGTGTTCAGATGAAATCCTGAGAAGATGTATTTCAGAAGAAGAAGGAAGAGAAGTCCTATGGAACTGCCATGGCTCGTACTATGGAGGCCACTTTGGAGGGGAAATAACTGACGCAAAGGTGTTACAGAGTGGATTCTTTTGGCCAACCCTTTTCAAGGATGCCAAAGAAGTAGCAAGGAGCTGCAATGAGTGCCAAAGAGCTGAAAACCTACCCAAGAGAAATGAGATGCCACAGAATTTCATCTTAGAGCTGGAACTGTTCGACGTATGGGGAATCAATTTCATGGGACCATACCCAACCTTATATTCAAACAAGTATATCTTGGTGGCAGTGGATTATGTCTCCAAGTGGGTAGAAGCTATTGCAGCCCCAACAAATGATAAGAAGGTGGTCATGAACTTCCTCAGAAAGAATATTTTTAGCCAGTTCGGAGTCCCATGAGGACTCATCAGTGATGGAGGAAGCTATTTCTGTAACAGACCACTAGAAGCTCTTCTCTTGAGATACGGGGTAAAACATAAGGTTGCCATGCCTTACCACCCCCAAACAAGTGGGCAAACCGAGATATCCAACAAAGAATTGAAAAGAATTCTGGAGAAAACTGTAGGAGCAGCAAGAAAGGACTGGTCGAAGAAGCTAGATGATGCTCTCTGGGCATACAGAACAGCATTCAAAACACCGATCGGGATGTCACCATATCAACTGGTGTATGGGAAAGCTTGTCATTTACCATTGGAGCTGGAACACAAAGCTCTCTGGGCTCTCAAGATACTAAATTTTGACAGCATTGCTGCTGGTGCAAAGAGGATCTTGCAGCTGCAAGAGATGGAGGAGTTTAGATCTCAAGTTTATGAAAATGCCAAGATTTATAAAGAAAAGGCGAAGAGAAGACATGACCTCCATCTGGCACCAAAGACTTTTGAAAAGGGGCAGCAAGTACTCCTCTACAACTCTAAATTGAGACTGTTCCCAGGAAAACTCAAATCAAGGTGGTCAGGACCCTTTCTTGTCACACAGGTATCGCCATATGGACACATAGAAATCATAGATGAGAGTTCGAAGAGGACTTTCACTGTAAATGGACAAAGGCTCAAACACTACATGGGCAACATGGGTGAAAACCCCAAAGTGAAGTACCATCTCAAGTAATGGAGGAATCGTCGAGCTAGCGACGCTAAAAGAGCGCTTTGTTGGGAGGCAACCCAACTTAAGGTAGTTCCCTTTTCATTGTCATTTCAATAAAAATCACAAGTAGTTTCCCCTGTATTGTGAGGAGCTAAGTTTGGTGTTACACACCAAAATAATCCAAGAGTGAAAGTGTAATTCTAAGTTTGGTGTTCCACCAGAGATACTAGTTAGAATCACACTACACTCCAATGGCAAATTGCTAACTCCAACCAATCAGGGGAACCACTTAGTAGTAGTTTAGTCTTAAGTTCATAGTTGTCTTATTAATAATAACACATGAGGTTCTCTGCATGTATTGAATCTGTTGTACTAGGCAAGGAACTAAGTTTGGTGTTCACACACCAGATTAAGTTCAGAAATTTACAAGCATACATGCAGGCTAACTATTTCTCAAGTGCTTTGGGAACAAGCAACTTCCAATAACCTTGCAGGAATCTTCTGGAGAAATGATGCACCATCATCCAAGGAAGTGGAGTAGAATGCAAAAACTATGGATGATGACAACAAAGAGACAGCTAGAAACCATCACCAGAAGGTTGTATTGTTACTTAATTCCATATACTTGGAATGCTAAAAATTGGAAGTCCGAATGTGCCCTTGATTAATAGTTACTAATTAGTTTAAATCATTAGAATTTAATGCTTGTTTTTATTGCTTTTGTCATATGTGTGCTGTCCAAGATACCTGCTACATCTTCACCTTGCCTACTTGTATGCTTGTCCTTTTAAGTTAAATAAAAAGAGAATGTATGTTATGAAAAATCAGAGTGGAGTTCATATTGTGGAGTAAGTTCCTAAGTTTATGGTATGGTAATAGATTAGCTAAGTTGGTTCACCAACAAGGTGGGAAGACAACTATCTGTCCTAAATCATATGCTTGAAACACACCCCATGAGACTAGCTAGATAATAAGATCCTAATAAGAAAAAGGAAAAGAACAATAAGAGTTGAAAAGGAAAGAAAAGTTAATAAAGAATAAGGCTAGGCACCAAGGGCTTGAATCTTGAGGGATGTGTCTGTGGTGCTCTTGTACCAAGGATCTGCTTGGATGAATAAGTTCTTAGGAGTGCTTCATCACTTGGTAACTTGGGTTAACTAACCCGAGATTATCAACTGAGAATCCACTATCAAGAGCAACCTTGCTATAGAACATTTAGTAACCCAAAGAGGTGCTGGACACCAAGACCTCAAGGGAAGAAAATAACAAACCATGTGCCTGTAGTGTGCATGTATGGGGGAGAAAAACTTGAGGGAGTAAGTCCTTAGGGGTGCTTCAACACCTAGCACCTTGAACCAACTGGTTCAGGAGTGTTGGCTGAAAGCTTATCTTAAAGAGTCTCCCCCACACAGAACACTTAGCCTAAGGAAGAAATAAACCTTGGAAAGACAAAGGGATCAATAAATAAAAGTCTCAAAGGGTGCAATCAAGTGAGTATTCCAGAACATGATAAAGGTCTGAAAGCCAGTGAAGGAATGAACCTAAGTTGCTATGCATGAAAACACCATAAAACCAAGGACATGACTTCCACAATAATGATTCATTCCTCTTATCATTTCATTCATCATTCTCTTGTACCAGTACTTGCTTAGGGACAAGCAAGCTTTAAGTTTGGTGTTGCGATGCCAGGGCATTTTGGCCAGTTTCACTGACCTTTTCTTTATGGTTTTAGGGTAGTTTCATGCACTTTGTTAGAAAATAAGCAAGTTTTGGGTAGAATTTCACTTACATCTTGATTCAAGCAAACATTGTGCACTTTACATGATTTCATGAGAATTATGCATGAATTAAATGACAAATTGGATGATGCATGTCTCATGACTTGGATTAGAACTTTGATGCACTCTACTGCTTTATTTCAAGACAAAGGAAGCAAGGAAGAACCACGTTAACAGCCACGTTAGTTTAACTAACGTGACCACTAACGTGGAAAGGGAGCTAGCTTGCAACGTTAATGAGAAAAGTAATCGCCAATAATGTCCTCGAAGCCATCATAGCCCATGTTAAGAGTCACGTTAACTAAGTTAATGTGAACTCTAACATGGAAGAAGAAAATGAAGCCAACGTTAGTGACACTCACCTTTGTCACTAACGTTGGACCAAGCTCATATTGGCCACGTTAAGAGCCACGTTAACTCAATTAATGTGGACTCTAACGTGGAGAAGCAAAAGAATGGCCAACGTTAGTGACACTCACCTTTGTCACTAACGTTGGACTAAGCCACTTTGAGCCACATTAGTTGCCACGTTAACTAAGTTAACGTGGACTCTAACGTGGAGGGAGCAAAGAATCCCCAACGTTAGTGACACCCACCTTTGTCACTAATGTTGGAATGAGCCACTATGAGCAACGTTAACTTATTTAACGTGGAAGCTAACGTGGAGGGAAGAATGATGAGCCAACGTTAGTGACACTCACCTTTGTCACTAACGTTGGAGATGGCTATCACTACCACGTTAGAAGCCACGTTAACCTAGTTAACGTGAACTCTAACGTGGGAAGTAGGGGCGTTTTGGAATGTTAGTGACAAAGGTAAGTGTCACTAACGTTCTCGAAGATTTGGCAAGCCTACGTTAATGGTCACATTAGCCACACTAACGTGAACTCTAACGTAGGGGGAAGGGAGGACTCTCAACGTTATTGGAAAAGGTAAGTCCCAATAACGTGTGCGAAGGACCAAGAGGCCACGTTAGTGGTCACGTTGGTGCCACTAACGTTGAAGTTAATGTAGATCATGCCTGGGTTAGGAACGTTAGTGAAAAAGGTGATTGTCACTAACGTTCTCGAATCCACACTTTCACTTAACGTTAACGCCACTAACGTCCTAAGCTAAAGTCCCTGCCTGCTTCACACTTTCTCTCTGCAAGTAAAGCTAAGCCCACTGAAGAGGATAACTGCTTCAAACTCAAGATCCAAAGGCCCATATCCAAGACTTGAAGAACCAACTAGAAGATCAGAAGAGTAGTATATATAGAGGTAGTTTTGAATTAGAAGAGGAGCTTTTGGCATTATTAGAATTACTCTCTGTATTTTACTTTCTCTGTAACTTTTAGTTTAATTCTCAGAATGTACTCTCCATCTATGCTTTTCATTCCCAGAGCTATGAACAACTAAACCCCTTTCATTGGGTTAGGGAGCTCTGTTGTAATTTGATGGATCAATAATAGTTTTCATTATCCTTCTTCTCTCTTTTCTCTTGATTTTACTAGAAAGCTTTCAATCTTCATCCAATTGAGTAGTTATCTTGGAAAAGAAGCTATTCATACTTGGATCTCTTCTGAACCTTGGAAGAGGAATGAAGAGATCATGCTAGAATTGCTTTCTCATGTTGGACCAAATTGGGGTTTGGGCGGATATGGTGACATATAATTCTCCCAATACTTTGATTTAGAAATACATGTGGTATAATCAGTGACCACACTTCATCTCTTCTCATGAGCAATTAGACCAAGGAATTGGCTATTGATCTGGTTTGAGATATTGAATTACTAAGGAATTGGAATTCAATCACTTAATATTGCCAAGGAGATCAATGAATGCATTGATTGAGGAAGAGATGAAAATGAACTTGATCCGGAGAATGCAACATCTCCTAAGCCCAATGAACTCTCCATTTCTGATCTTACCCATTCTCTTTACTTTCTACTATTTACTTTCATGCTAAACTCCCCTTCCCCATTTAAGATTCTGCAATTTACCTTCCGTCATTTATTTTCTGCATTTACTTTCCCGCCATTTAATTTCCAGTAATTCTCAACCCAATTTCTGCTTAGCTCAACTAGAACATTCTTCCAATTAAAATTGCTTGACCAATCAATCCCTATGGGATTCAACCTCACTCTATTGTGAGTTTTTACTTGACGACAATTCGGTATACTTGCCGAGGGAGATTTGTTAAAGGACAAGTTTCCGTGCATCAATAAGTTTGTGGATCTTAAGCTTGACGTGTGTTAAGTGTTTCAGGCTTTATAGGGCATGAATAACTTGGAGATTAGAAAGGAAGCTTGCAAAAATGGAAGGAACATAAGAAATTGAGGAGATGACCAGCGAAAAGTGACGCGGACGCATGGCTCACGCGACCGCGCGACATAGAGGAAATTGCAGTGACACGGACGCATGGCTCACGCGACCGCGCGGATTGGAAATTGCACAAGTAACGCGAAGGCGTGGACGACGCGCACGCGTGGCAAGGCAAAACGCTAGATGACGCGAACGCCTGGATGACGCGATCGCGTGACATGCACGATCTGCAGAATTTGCAGAATTTGCTGGGGGCAATTTTGGGCCCTGCTTTGACCTAGTTTTCGGCCCAGAAAAGCAGATTAGAGCCAGGGAACATGCAGAGACCAGAACACAACATTCATTTCGCATAATCTTAGTTTTATATCTGATTTTACTCCTCCTCTAGGTTTTCTCTCTACACATTCATAGTTCTTAGGATTTTGATTTTACTGCTTCTTGGACTGGGATATTGAGAAGAGTTATTACTTCCGTCAAGACTTCGTCATTCTAGTTTGTTTCCTTACTTGTCACTTACTCTTCCATGTCCTTTATTTACTCAGAATTATTATTGAATTATTTTTAGAATTTATTAATACAAGAACTATTTTTATTTTTAATTGATCCTTTTGATTATTATTTATCAGGTCTTTCAATATTTCCCTTTCTTATTTCGTGGATTTTACAATCATAATGAGAGAGTAGTTCTACAACTTGATTGGGAGTTGATTGACAGGAGGACCTTGAGTTGGATGCTCAAGAGTAAAATTATAGTTGGGTTTCGCGTTGGGTCGCCCTCTAATCACTGACACTAGTCCTTCCCAAGGGAGAGGATTAGAACTTGTGAATAGAAACTGATTTCCAACTTGCTTAACTTTCCTTTATCTGGTAAAGGATAACTGAGCAGGCAACCTTTAATTATCACTTTTATCTTGAGAGAACTCCATCAAGGATAGGTGGTATGCGAAATTGTTACTCAGGTTGTGAATTGTTGTTCGAAATTGATTCCCTGGCAATGGCACCAAAAATGGATGCACAGAACCATGGTCTAAACATATCTTCACAACTTCGCATAACTAACCAGCAAGTGCACTGGGTCATCCAAGTAATACCTTACGTGAGTAAGGGTCGAATCCCACGGAGATTGTTGGTATGAAGCAAGCTATGGTCACCTTGTAAAGCTCAGTCAGGCAGATATAAAATAGTTATAGAGTTTTCGAAATTAATACTAAAATAAGGATAGAAATACTTATGTAAATCATTGGTGAGAATTTAAGATAAGCGTATAGAGATGCATTTATTCCTCTGAACCTCTGCTTTCCTGCTGTCTTCATCCAATCCGTCTTACTCCTTTCTATGGCTGGCTTTATGCAAGGGCATCACCGTTGTTAGTGGCTACATCCCCTCCTCTTGTGAAAATGGTCCAAGATNNNNTCGTTGTCTAAACTTGGGCAAAGTATGGACTATTATACATTGCTGGAAAGCCCTGGATGTCTACTTTCCAATTCAATTGGAAGAGCGCCATTTTGAGTTCTGTAGCTCCAGAAAATCCATTTTGAGTGCAGGGAGGTCAGAATCCAACAGCATCAGCAGTCCTTCTTCAACCTCTGAATCTGATTTTTGCTCAAGTCCCTCAATTTCAGCCAGAAAATACCTGAAATCATAGAAAAACACACAAACTCATAGTAAAGTCCAGAAATGTGAATTTAACATAAAAACTAATGAAAGCATCCCTAAAAGTAACTAGATCCTACTAAAAACATACTAAAAATAATGCCAAAAAGCGTATAAATTATCCGCTCATCACAACACCAAACTTAAATTGTTGCTTCTCCCCAAGCAACTGAAAATCAAATAGGATAAAAAGAAGAGAATATACTATAAATTCCAAACTATCAATAAAACATAGCTCCAATCAAATGAGCGGGACTTATAGCTTTTTGCCTATTGAATAGTTCTGGCATCTCACTTTATCCATTGAGGTTCAGAATGATTGGCATCTATAGGAACTCAGAGTTCAGATAGTGTTATTGATTCTCCTAGTTCAGTATGATGATTCTTGAACACAGCTTCTTTATGAGTCTTGGCCGTGGCCCTAAGCACTTTGTTTTCCAGTATTACCACCGGATACATAAATGCCACAGACACATAATTGGGTGAACCTTTTCAGATTGTGACTCAGCTTTGCTAAAGTCTCTAATTAGAGGTGTCCAGGGTTCTTAAGCACACTCTTTTTTTGCTTTGGACCTTGACTTTAACCGCTCAGTCTCAAGTTTTCACTTGACACCTTCACGCCACAAGCACATGGTTAGGGACAACTTGGTTTAGCCGCTTAGACCAGGATTTTATTCCTATAGGCCCTCCTATCCACTGATGTTGAAAGCCTTGGGATCCTCTTTATTTGCCCTTGCCTTTTGGTTTTAAGGGTTATTGGCTTTTTGCTCTTGCCTCTTGGTTTTAAGAGCTTTTGGCTTTTTCTACTTGCTTTTTCTTTCTATTTTTTTTCGCCTTTTTTTTTCTATTTGGTTATGGCTTTTTTTTGCAAGCTTTGTTCTTTGTTGCTTTTTCTTACTTCAAGAATCATTTTTATGATTTTTCAGATTATCAAATAACATGTCTCCTAGTCATCATTCTTTCAAGAGCCAACATATTTAACATTCTTAAACAACAACTTCAAAAGACATTTGCACTGTTCAAGCATTCATTCAGAAAACAAGAAGCATTGTCACCACATCAATGTAATTAAACTAAGTTCAAGGATAAATTCAAAACTCATGTACTTCTTGTTCTTTTGAATTCAAACATTTTTCATTTAAGAGAGGTGATGGATTCATAGGACATTCATAACTTTTAAGACATGGTTACTGATGAGATATTTTGGTGAGAAACGAATCTCTCACTAAACATCACAATCCAACCGGCAAGTGTACCGGGTCGTATCAAGTAATAAAAACTCACGGGAGTGAGGTCGATCCCACAGGGATTGAAGGATTGAGCAATTTTAGTTTAGTGGTTGATTTAGTCAAGCGAATCAAGATTTGGTTGATGATTGTGTGACTTGCAGAATGTAAATTGCATTGAAGTAAAGAGAACAAGAAATAAATTGCTGAAACTTAAAGAACAAGAAATTAAATGGCAGAAACTTAAAGTGCAAACTCTATTAATGTCATTTCTTGGATTTTCATCAACCTTTCCATCATCATTTCTAGAACATAGAGTTTTTGAAAGTTTAGGATTGGTTGTGACTGTGTAAAGTTTGGTGATTGATGGAAGTCATTTTGGGCAGGTGGTGGGGTAGGATAAGGTTGGAGGTGTGTATATTGGGGTGGTGTGTAGTGATTTTTGTTGGTATGGTGATGTTTTTGCAGGTTTGGGAAGTTGGGATTCACATATGGTTGGTTCAATCAAGGGAAACATGAAATTCTACTCAATTAGCTTGCTTGTAGCTTAAGAAAGTGCATAATTCTAATGAAAACAAAAGAAAAAGACTAGCTAAAATGGGCTAAGATGACTTGTCATCAGTTACTAACTACTAATGATCATGTAATCAAGACACAAACATGGATAAGCACTTAACATAGAAAATGAAAAACAGAGAAAGTAAGAACAAGGAATGAGTCCACCTTAGTGATGATGGCGTTTCCTTCTTGAGGAACCAATGATGTTCTTGAGCTCTTCTATGTCTCTTCCTTGCCTTTGTGCTTTGATTCCTAGTGATTTTTGGTATTTCTATCCTCAGTTGCTTCCAATAACTATGTGGAGGGAAGTGCATCCCCTGAGGTATCTCAGGGATCTCTTGATTTGCAGCCACATGTTCTACCACTGAGCTATAGATCCTTTACATAATTGTTTTATGGTGCACGAAATTGTGATCTCCAGGCTCGAACTATTCCTTGCACGTGAGCAACTTGGTGCTCTGATCTCAATACATAGTTGTCACAACTTCGATACAACTAACCAGCAAGTGCACTGGGTCGTCCAAGTAATACCTTACGTGAGTAAGGGTCGAATCCCACGGAGATTGTTGGTATGAAGCAAGCTATGGTCTCCCAACGCAATTGGAAGCGCGCCATTTCGAGTTCTGTAGCTCTAGAAAATCCACTTTGAGTGCAGGGAGGTCAGAATCCAACAGCATCAGCAGTCCTTCTTCAACCTCTGAATCTGATTTTTGCTCAAGTCCCTCAATTTCAGCCAGAAAATACCTGAAATCACAGAAAAACACACAAACTCGTAGTAAAGTTCAGAAATGTGAATTTAACATAAAAACTAATGAAAACATCCCTAAAAGTAACTAGATCCTACTAAAAACATACTAAAAACAGTGTCAAAAAGCGTATAAATTATCCGCTCATCATTTTACCACACCAAACTTAGAATGTTGCTCGCCCTCGAGCAAAAGAAGAAGGAATAGATGAAGAAGAAGATGTGGAAAAAAAACTAGGATTATGAGGAAGGAAGGTGGGGATCCTGTGGGGTCCACAGATCCTGAGATGATCCTGTGAGGTCCACAGATCTTGAGGTGTCAAGGCATTTATATCCCTGCACCAATTTAGGCATGCAAAATGCCCTTGCACACAACTCTGGGCGTTCAGCGCCAGGTTGGTGCCCATTTTGGGCGTTCAACGCCCATTTATTGCACATTTTTGGCGTTGAATGCCAGAACCATGCTTGTTCTGGGCGTTCAGCGCCAGCTCTTCTCCAGGGTGCAATTCTGGCGTTCAGCGCCCAGATGCTGCCCATTTTGGGCGTTCAGTGCCCAGATACTGCCCATTTTGGGCGTTCAGTGCCAAAACCATGTTTTGTTCTGGCGTTGAACGCCAGACAGGTGCTTCCTCCAGGGTGTGATTTTTCTTCTGCTGTTTTTGATTCTGTTTCTATATTTTTCGTTTATTTTGTGACTCTACATGATCATGAACCTAAGAAAACATGAAAGACAAAAATAAAATTAGATAAATAAACATTGGGTTGCCTCCAAACAAGCGCTTCTTTAATGTCAATAGCTTGACAGTGGGCTCTCATGGAGCCTCACAGATGTGCAGAGCTTTGTTGAGACCTCCCAACACCAAACTTAGAGTTTGGATATGGAGGTTTGACACCAAACATAGAGTTTGGTTGTGGCCTTCCAACACCAAACTTAGAGTTTGACTGTGGGGGCTTTGTTTGACTCTACTTTGAGAGAAGCTTTTTATGCTTCCTCTCCATGGATGCAAAGAGAGATCCTTGAGTTGTAAACACAAGGTTGTCTTCATTTAATTGAAGGATCAATTCTCCTCTGTCCACATCAATCACAGCTCTTGCTGTGGCTAGGAAAGTTCTTCCTAGGATGATGGATTCATCCTCTTCTTTTCCAGTATTCAGGACTATGAAATCAGCAGGGATGTAAAGGCCTTCAACCTTTACTAACACGTCCTCTACTTGTCTATAAGCCTGTTTTCTTGAATTGTCTGCCATCTCTAATGAGATTTTAGCAGCTTGCACCCCATAGATTCCCAGTTTCTCTATTACAGAGAGGGGCATGAGGTTTATCCCTAAACCAAGGTCACACAAAGCCTTAAAGATCATGGTGCCTATGGTACAAGGTATTATGAACTTTCCAGGATCCTGTCTCTTATGAGGCAATGTCAGTTGATCCAGATCACTTAGTTCATTGGTGAACAAGGGAGGTTCATCTTCCCAAGTATCAATGCCAAATAATTTGGCATTTAGCTTCATGATTGCACCAAGGAACTTGGCAGCTTGCTCTTCAGTAACATCCTCATTCTCTTCAGAAGAGGAATACTCATCAGAGCTCATGAATGGCATAAGGAGGTTCAATGGAATCTCTATGGTCTCTAGATGAGCCTCAGAGTCCTTTGGTTCCTCAGAGGGAAGCTCCTTATTGATCTTTATCCCAAGAGTTCAGGTTGTCTTTGGGTTGAGAGTCCAACCATATTCTAGCTCTGTCTCTTACAGCAAAAGGGAAAAGCATGAGCCTGTAGACTTCAGGATCTACTCCATTATTCTTAACAGTATCACAGATCTGCAAGAATTCAGTTAAGAACTGAAAAGGATCTTCAGATGGAAGTCCATGAAACTTGCAGTTCTGCTGCATCAGAGAAACTAGCTGAGGTTTCAGCTCAAAATTGTTTGCTCCAATGGTAGGAATGGAGATGCTTCTTCCATGTAAATTGGAATTAGGTGCAGTAAAGTCACCAAGCATTCTCCTTGCATTATTGTTGTTGGGTTCGGCTGCCATCTCCTTTACTTGTTCAAAATTTTCAATAAGGTTGACTCTGGATTGTTGTAATTTAGCTTCTCTTAGTTTTCTCTTCAGAGTCCTTTCAGGTTCTGGATCAGCTTCAACAAGAATGCCTTTTTCTTTGTCCCTGCTCATAAGAAAGAGAAGAGAAAAAGAAAAGAAGAAGAATCCTCTATGTCACAGTAAAGAGTTTCCTTATTGTTAGTAGAAGAAGAATAGAAGAAAAAATTCGAACACAGATAGAAGAGGGGGTTCGAATTTGGGGAGTAATGTGAGGAAGAGATGTTAGTAGATGAATAAATGAATAGAATAAGATGAGAGAGGGAGAGGATTTTCGAAAATAATTTTGAAAAAGGTTAGCAGTTTTTTTTCGAAAATTCAAATAAAAAAATAAAATAATTAGTTAATTAAAAAGAAATTTTTGAAAAAAAAGGGGGAAGATATTTTCGAAAATAGAGAGAGAGAGTTAGTTAGGTGGTTTTGAAAAAGATGAGAAACAAACAAAAAGTTAGTTAGTTAGTTGAAACAAATTTGAAAATCAATTTTGAAAAGATAAGAAGATAAGAAGTTAGAAAAGATATTTTGAAATCAAATTTTTGAAAAAGGTAAGATAAGAAGATATTTTTGAAAAGATATGATAGAAATTAGTTTTTGAAAAAAATTTGATTTTTAAAATCTCAATTAATAACTTGATTTACAAGAAATCACAAGATATGATTCTAGAACTTAAAGTTTGAATCTTTCTTAACAAGCAAGTAACAAACTTGAAATTTTTGAATCAAAACATTAATTGATGATGTTATTTTCGAAAATTA
>NC_029792.2:49993565-50000749 GCF_000816755.2 Arachis ipaensis
TCAAATCTAATTTTCGAAATTTTAAGTGAGAAAAAGGGAAAGATATTTTTTTTATTTTTGAATTTTTATGATGAGAGAGAAAAACAAGAAAAATGATGCAATGCATGAAAGTTATGGATCAAAACAATGAATGCATGCAAGAATGCTATGAATGTCAAGATGAACACCAAGAACACTATGAAGATCATGATGAACATCAATAACACATTTTTGAAAATTTTTTAATGCAAAGAAAACATGCAAGACACCAAACTTAGAATTCTTTAATGCTTAGACATAAAGAATTCAGGAATGCATATGAAAAACAAGAAAAGACACAAAACATGCAAATGCAAAGATCAAACAAGAAGACTTACCAAGAACAACTTGAAGATCATGAAGAACACTATGAATGCATGAATTTTCAAATAAATGCAAGATGCACATGCAATTGACACCAAACTTATAACATGACTCAAGACTCAAATAAGAAACACAAAATATTTTTTATTTTTATGATTTTCTATTTTTTTTTCTATTTTCTTTTAATTTTTTTCGAAAATCATTTTGAAAAAGAAAAATAAGGATTCCAAAATTTTTAATATGAATTCCAGGAATCTTATGCTCTTTAGTCTAAAGCTCCAATCAAAGGGTTAGACATGGCTTAACAGCCAGCCAAGCTCTAGTATGTAAATTACATCCATTGAGGTGATTAGTTGAAGACCAATCCTAAAGCAGTTTGGGTATGGCTTTACAGCCAGATAGGATTCAACATGTTTCATGAAACACTAGAATTCATTCTTAAAAATTCTGAAGAAAAATATATATATTTTTTTGAAAACATTTTTGTTTTTTTTTTTCGAAAACAGATGAGAAATTTTTGAAAAATTTTTGAAAAATTTTTGAAAACAAAACAAAAAGAAAATTACCTAATCTGAGCAACAAGATGAACCGTCAGTTGTCCAAACTCGAACAATCCCCGGCAACGGCGCCAAAAACATGGTATGCGAAATTGTTACTCAGGTTCTGAATTGTTGTTCGAAGTTGATTCCCTGGCAATGGCACCAAAAACGGATGCACAAAACCATGGTCTAAACATATCTTCACAACTTCGCATAACTAACCAGCAAGTGCACTGGGTCTTCCAAGTAAAATAGTTATAGAGTTTTTGAAATTAATACTAAAATAAGGATAGAAATACTTATGTAAATCATTGGTGAGAATTTCAGATAAGCGTATGGAGATGCATTTATTCCTCTGAACCTCTGCTTTCCTACTGTCTTCATCCAATCCGTCTTACTCCTTTCTATGGCTGGCTTTATGCAAGGGCATCACCGTTGTCAGTGGCTACATCCCCTCCTCTTGTGAAAATGGTCCAAGATGCCCTGTCACGGCACGGCTAATCATCTGAGGTTCCCGATCATGCTGGAATAGGAAAGGAACAACAGAGCTCCACACCTTAATCTATGGAGTGTAGAAACTCTACCGTTGAAAATACATAAGTGAGGAAGGTCCAGGCATGGCCGAGAGGCCAGCCCCCAAAACGTGATCACAGGATCAAAATATACAATCCAGGATGTCTAATACAATAGTAAAAGGTCCTATTTATAATAAACTAACTACTAGGGTTTACAGAAGTAAGTAATTGATGCATAAATCCACTTCCGGGGCCCACTTGGTGTGTGCTTGGGCTGAGCTTGAAGTCTACACGTGGAGAGGTCATTCTTGGAGTTGAACGCCAGCTTTTGTGCCAGTTTGGGCGTTGACACTACAAGAAAAATACCTATTCAGCCACACTTTTTTTAAGCTACATTTAAAAAGCGTAGCCTATTCATAGAATAGGCAACGCTTTTTTCAGTGATGCCTTTTTATAAGAGAAAAGGAAAAACAATTTTGGCATCATTTAAAAAGTGTAGCCTTAGGTATTATAGAAATCACTTAAAAAGCGTAGCTGTATGTTAATATTTATGGGTTCACTTTTTGTATCTAAGAGAACGCTTTTAAAGAGTAGCCTATTTATAAAGTTTTGGGTGCACTTCAAAAGTGATGCCTAATGTATCTAGAGCAAAACATTTGACACTTAATAAATTTTTTTCCTCAGTTTTTGAAAGCAAAACTCACACACTTAATTAAATTTTTGTCCCTCCAAATCCAAAACCCAGTCTTAGCCTTCATCTCGATTCCCTTTTAGAACCCTCCAAAGCTCACCATTGAAGAAACACTCTCGCTACAGAAACCCTCTCACTCACCACTCACCGTCGCTTCTCTTCGCCCTCCTCCTCGTCGCTGCGCCACCCTTACCATCATCATCTCGTCGCTGCGCCGCCCTTACCTTCACCAACCCTGTCGCGCACAACTCTCACCTTCGCCATTCTTACCATCGCTGTTGACCATCGCCACCTAGTAACCACTCACCGCCAGTCACCACTCACCGTTCACCATCGTCGCTCATCACCTTTGCCATTGTCACCACTGCATAGACCATCGCTCTTCTTCGCCGTTCTGCACAAATCATCGCTGCGCCGCCCTCACCATCGTCATCTCCGTGCTTCTCATCATCGTCATCTCCGTGTTGATTATGTATGTATTGATTTCTATTTGGTTCTGAAATTTCAGAGGTTTAGGGTTCTGATTTTAGGGGTTTTAATTTGGGGGTTTTAATCTGTGAAATATGGGTTTTAATTTGGGGGTTCTATGAATTGATGAAGCTACGTGGTTTAAGATATTAATGAGTATTGTTAGATTATTTGTTAATGAAGCTGCGTTGTTTAACCTTCTGATAAAGAATAGAATAGTGTCCTTACAGTGATTTTTCTTAGTGATTTTTCAAAGAATCATATCAATTCTAGTGACCTATATTATATGCAATGCTACTAACAATTTTCCACAAGCAAAGAAAATCTGGGTTTGCGTATGCTTGTCACTGTTATTAATTTATTTATTATGTCTACTTTGATTTATTTATTTCAAGTTCATAAATCTGGGTGAGTTTATGATTTATTTAATTCAGCTAGTTCTTTCGCCACTGAATGATTCTGTGAAAAATCACAATTCAAGATGAATAATATAAACTTAGCTATTCTTCAATTGGGACAAGGTTTGAAGGCTTATGCTTATATCTTGAGTGCTATCCATTTCTATAAACACAGCCTGCAGATTCCCATAGATTTCTGATTTGCTAGCTTTCTACTTTATGCTTTTTTTGGCACTTTTAACCATCTTTCTTCTTATCAACTATAATTAAAAATTATAATATCAAATCTCAGATTCATTCATAAGACTTGCTGCTACCGATTCCAAATTCCAATGCTCATTTACCTACCTGTTTATTGAGAACAGCCAGGCTCTTGGTGTGCAAGAGTGAAGAAAATTCCTCAGTGAACTAATAAAGCCACTAAATCAAACTTTGGGGCCTTTTTAATTAGTAATAATAGGAGTATTCCTTTTAGTCATTTTTTTTAGTACTTTGTGTTTACTTTCTCAGATTTTACCTATGATTCAGTTTCGTCTTTTAAATTTCAATTCATGAAAATTAATTTCTGTGAGTAAATTTGGTTTCTTTCGCATTAGAATTTGAAACTAGTTTTTGCAAATTGGTTTATAAATATACATATTGAAAAATAGTGGTTTTGCAAAATCTTGTGTCTTTCAAGTGGGATTGATTGAAAATTTTTGGTACCCTTTCAAGTAGAATCTTACATCTCTAATTTATGTTGTTATTACTTGAGTTTTCTTTTTTAATTATTATAGTTAACTTATTATTACTGTGATTCGATCACTTGTAGGCCAAACTCACTAAGCTTCTCAAGAACCTTATGGGAAAAGGTTTCTACTATGAAGAATACAGAGCAGGTGCACACTTTTATCTGATGCAGGGTAGTGGATGACTGCAAAAACAAGTTTCTAGTGTGTGTAATGCTGGTTGTTTTGCTTTTCAAATTGCAAATTTTAGAGCAACATCCTCAGGTGATATCATCTTTGGATGCATATATGGATAATGGATTGCAAAAGTTAGAACTTCCTCTTATCTGATTGGCTATACTTACATGTTTAGAAATTGGAACCTCCTTTTTAATCTATGTTTGATTTTTCTCAACTAGAATCAAATTCTTGTCTCTAGAATCAATTTGGATCGAAGTGAAAATTTTTACTGTGTTAGAATTACATTGAGAGGAAGTAGCAGACATAAAAACCAGTTATGTTAGAATTAATTATACCTAAAATCAATTATACAAAATTGTATTTTGACAATGTTGCTTGTGTGGTTTTATGAGCTTCACTAATGTGCTAAATTGCTAATTATAGGTGATAACCCGCTAGCAAGTGGAAGTAAACCTCGTTCAAAGTCAGGAGGGAGCTGACTGAAGCTTAAGAGGGAGCTGCGTTCCACTCACCCAACTGTTCTTCGAGTTTCTTTGCTAGGTGAGGACAGCGACTTCATCTTCTTTCTTTTCTCCTCTAATTCAAAATTCTGATAATTCTCTTGCTGCATTTTTTTCAGTTTATTCAATTTCTTTTAACACAACTACCACCACAAGCAAAGAGAGGTGAGTGATTCTCTCTCCTCTGTGTTTAATTTGGTCGAATGGCCTTGTGAAATGTAACCAAAATTCTGGTTCTTGGAACGGTTAAGGTTTGGGCTCAAGAGAAAAACAAGGACAAGTCTTTTGTATTTGATCAACAAAGAGGTAAGGGTTAGAATAGCTAGATATTGATTTTAGTTGTATTTGGTGATTAAATGACAGAAACCTTTCCATTGAGTATGCTTATTCTCAAATAAGTTAGGCTCAATATCTCCCACTTATTTATTTATTTTCATGTGGTTTTGTTGTTACCATGTTTGGTTAATGTGAGTGTTGAGCTGAAAAAGAGTAATGTCTGTGTTCTTTTAGCAATCGACTAATGTTGTTGGGACCCTTCATTTTTAATGTTTTCCTTTAATTTTTCAATATGAAGTGAATGACCCTTTTTGCCTTGTGAACATGGAGGTTACTAAGGAAGAGCTTAATGCAAAAATGAGAGAAAAAAGTTACCAACTTTTGGTCTAAAAAAAACCATGCAAAGTTTCCAACATGTTTGTGTTTTGTTTTGTGGCAGATGGGGCTGGTGATGATTTGTTTAAAGAGATATGGAGGCTGTGCAGGGCCATTAATGGATGTTCCTTGTTTCAAGACAGAGTTTTCTATTCCCCTCAGGGTCACATTGAATTGGTATGATATACACTTCTTTACCTTGTTTCTGATTTTGTTTGTGAATTTCATTTTTTTCCATTTTTGTGCTATGTATGCTTTCAAATTTAAGCTTTAAGGGGTTTAGTAAGTGATATATAATTTTGATTTTTTTCTTTTGTAGTTGCCAGAACCTACAGAATAAGATTTGAGGCAGATGAAGAACCAGAAATCTCCCAAATACGATCTTCCGTCGAACAAAATATTTAAAGAACAAGATTTTTTTCTCTTCTATCAGAAGGTTAATAACTTTTATTAGAAGATACTTATGTAGGATACAATATTTTGGTTTTTTATAGTTTATTAGTAGTAAATTCTAAGTGGTCTAATGTATATTTTGATATGGGTATGTTTAATTTAGTGTGAGATGTATGAATACTCATTTATGATCATCCCAATATTTTTAGTTCATTATAAATATATTTTGTTATTGGATAATTTTTATTATTTAAAGAATATTGTATGGTATTATTATGTATTTATTTTTTTTATAATTTTTAACTAATTTAATTAAAAAAATAGATTTATATATATAATCATATTACTAAATATTAGGTTTTAGAAAAAAAAATTATTAGAATATATATATAGAAAATAAAAAAAATAATGAGGGACCTAAGGCTACACTTATATACAGTAGCTATAGTATACAAAAAAAAAAGAGGGATCTAAGGCTACGCTTATAAAAAGTAGCTATGGTATACAATGTGGCTACGCTTTACAAGTGATGCAATAGCGTTGAAAAGCGTAGCCTATTCTGGAAAAATGAAAGCTGAAAAGCGTAGCCTTTGGTCCTGGACAGCATCACTTGAAAAGCGTAGCCTATTCCCAAACGCCAAAAGCGTAGCCTTTGGTGCAGAAAAGCGTAGCCTTTGAGAATAGGCAACGGCCGAATAGGAATCACCCCAAAAAGCGTAGCCGTAGCCCAAAAAGCGTAGCCGTAGCCTAAGGCATCATTTTTTTTCACTTTTGGCTACACTTTTCAAGTGTACCTGAATGGGTGTTTTTCTTGTAGTGTGAACTCCACTTTGCAACTTGTTTCTGGCGCTGGACGCCAGAATTGGGCAGAGAGCTGGCATTGAACGCCAGTTTGCATCGTCTAAACTTGGGCAAAGTATGGACTATTATAAATTGCTGGAAAGCCCTGGATGTCCACTTTCCAATGCAATTGGAAGCGCGCCATTTTGAGTTCTGTAGCTCCAGAAAATCCATTTTGAGTGCAGGGAGGTCAGAATCCAACAGCATCAGCAGTCCTTCTTCAACCTCTGAATCTGATTTTTGCTCAAGTCCCTCAATTTCAGCCAGAAAATACCTGAAATCACAGAAAAACACACAAACTCATAGTAAAGTCCAGAAATGTGAATTTAACATAAAAACTAATGAAAACATCCCTAAAAGTAACTAGATCCTACTAAAAACATACTAAATACAATGCCAAAAAGCGTATAAATTATCCGCTCATCAATAGGGCTTCCAACTAATCTACTCCCAGTCAAGGTTTTTATTTAAATTTTATAAATTCTTTGATTTAATTTCCTATTTATCAACTCAAACCATTTTTTTAGAAAATATCTGATTAATAAAAAAGCACATCTTTCTGCAACTCGTTGGGAGACGACCTGGGATTCATACTCCCAGTATTTTAATTTTAATTTTGTGACAATCCCTTCTAAATTGATAAGCGAATTTTTGGTTGGTTACGAACTGTACTTGCACCGTATCTCTTATAACAATTTCTTAACTCGCCAATTTTCGCCATGTCAGTTATCTTCCTTCTTGTTTCTTAGAGCGGTCTTGCAACTTCTTGGAGCCATGGGATTCGAATCACAATGGGAGAAGAGGGCTCCTTCTACACCAAACTTAAAAAGTTTGCTCGTCCTCGAGCAAAAGATAAGAAAGGAAGAAGAAGAAAGTGAAGGAAGGGAGAAGAGAAGAAGAGAATTCGAATGGAGTGGTGGTGAATAAAGGAGAGGGGAG
>NC_029792.2:50000930-50011760 GCF_000816755.2 Arachis ipaensis
CATGGATATATATAGGGAGGGGGGAGGGATTTTCAAATTCAATCTTTAAAGAAAGATAAAGAAGTTTTGAAAAAAGATAGAAAAATATAAGTTTTTAAACTTGAAAGATATGAAAAAGATATAAAAGATATTAAAGATAAGATAAGAAGTGTGAAAACGATTTTAATTTTAATAAAGGATATGAACAAGAATTACTAAAGATAAGAAAATATTTTGAAAGAATTTAAAAACTGGCTGAAAAAGATATGAAGTTTTGAAAAAGATTTTAAAAGATTTGAAAATGTTTTAAATTTGAAATTAATTTGAATTTGAAATATTCGACAAAGATTTGATTTAAAAAGCATGGAATTTCAAATTTGAAATTTAAAATGATAGGTTGAATGAAGAAAAGATAAGGTTTTGGAAATTACCTCCCTTGCTTGTCTTACTGGCGTTAAACACCCAGAATAGCTGCATTTTGGCGTTTAACGTTGCTGCCCCTACTTGCTGGGCGTTGAACGCCCAGAATGGCACCCATTATGGCGTTCAACGCCAGGCTACCTGCCCCTATGGGGCGTTGGACGCTCATCCAGGCTCCCTTGGCTGGTGTTCAGCACTGGCTCTGCCTCCTCTCTTGGGCGTTGAATGCCCAGCTAGGCTCTCTGGCTGGCGTTTAACGCCAGGCTGTCTACCAGAGAGGTGCTTCCTCCAGGGTGTTCTATTTTCTGTTCTGCATCATTCTATCTTTTTAAACACTGTTTATGAACACTAATCATTAAAAAGCAAGTTAATTAAAACTAAATAAATAAAAAACTAAATTAAACATGAAAAATTAGAAAAATAGAAAATACTATGTTATTTAATCATTAGGTTGCCTTCCAACAAGTACTTCTTTAATGTCTTTAGTTGGACATCACTGTACTTAACTTAGTAATAGTGTTGAGCCTCCTGGCTCAATATCTCCTTCAAGGTAATGCTTGACTCTCTGTCCATTGACAGTGAACGTGTTATCAGGATCTTTACCTTGAAGTTCTATGTGCCCATAAGGTGATACACTAGTAATCACATATGGTCTCTTCCAACGGGATTTGAGTTTCCCAGGGAATAATTTGAGTCTTGAGTTGAAGAGCAGGACCTTTTGTCCTGGTTCAAAGACTCTGGAAGATATCATCCTGTCATGCCACCTTTTTGCTTTTTCTTTATAGATCTTTGCATTTTCAAATGCAGCTAGTCGGAATTCATCCAACTCATTTAGTTGAAGTAGCCATTTTTCTCCGGCTGCTTTAGCATCAAGGTTGAGGAATCTAGTTGCCCAATAGGCCTTGTGTTCTAGTTCCATGGCGAATGATAGGATTTCCCATATACCAATTGATATGATGATGTTCCTATGAGGGTTTTGAAAGCTGTTCTGTATGCCCATAGAGCATCATCAAGCTTTCTAGCCCAATCCTTTCTAGAGGCGCTAACTGTCCTCTCTTGGATTCACTTTAGTTCTCTATTTGAGACTTCAGCTTGCCCATTTGTATGGGGATGATATGGTGTTGCCACTTTATGGCAAACTCCGTAACGGTTTAAGATAGAATCAAACTGTCTATTGCAGAAATGAGTACCTCTATCACTAATCAGTGTCCTAGGGACAGCAAATCTGCTGAAGATGTTCTTTTGGAGGAACTTCATGACTACTCTAGTGTCATTAGTGGGTGATGCTATTGCTTCAACCCGTTTAGACACAAAGTCTACTGCCACAAGGATATAGGTGTTTGAGTCTGAAGGTGAGAAGGGTCCCATAAAGTCTATGCCCCATACGTCAAACAGCTCAATCTCTAGGATCCTTTGTTGAGACATGTCGTGACCATGAAGGAGATTTCCAGCTCTTTGGCAACTGTTACAGTTGCGGACAAATTCTCTAGAATCCTTAAAGAGTGTGGGCCAATAGAAGCCACTTTGGAGAACCTTGGTGGCTTTTCGCTTGATGAAAAGAATTAATATTGATCTACATTTTCTTAATAGAATTCCTTCATTGCAAGTATAGTCCAAACCAACAACTAACTCTCAATCAAATTTTAAAATAAGATAAGTCACAGTTCAAATCAAATTAACCGAGAGTATTTAGACTCGCGGGTTATTCTCCCTAGGAGTTGCAATTAAGTGCTCAATTATTGGCTATTAGGGAAAATGGGTTTGGGATTGCAAGAGAAGAAAATAATGTAAATAGCAAGAAATTAAATAAACATGCATGAAAATAAAGTAAAAACAATTAAATTCAAGGCAATTGATCAAGAGAAAGGGAAATTCAAATGCTAAGAAACCTCTTGACAAGGATTGAGAGTTAAGGTTACCTATCCTAGCCATTGACCACAAACACATGATGATTATGAAGAGTTAATCCTACTTTGTCAACCTTACATCGAGGATAAGTCAAATAGGCATAGTTGATTTCAATCCTCAAGTCCTAGCCAACTCTATTAATGGGAGACTTAGTGTTAGAGGAAACCAAATCAACCAACTACTCTAATATATCAAGCAAGAATGGACATCAATGACTCAAGGGTCACTAAAGTCTCAATTCCAAGCTAAGAGTGAAGAAAAACTAAGATAAAACTAAGCCAAGCATTTTTATCAAATACTTGGTGTACATGAAAATAAAATCATATTAAATTACAATAAAAATAAAATCTAAAACTATCAAATGCAAGAAAGTAAAAATAACAACTAAAGAATGCAATAATAACATGGAAACATAAATTTGCATTAAATGAAATTAAAGTCAACAAGAGTGTTCATAACATAAAAGTGACAAAATAAAGGAAATAACAAGAGAAATGAAGAAGATCAAGACAAGAGAGCACGAAAACATAAAGAAAACTACACTAAAATAAGAATTAAAAGCTAAAATTAAAGAGAAATTAACTAAGAAATCCTAAATTCTAGAGAGAAGGGGGAGCTTCTCTCTCTAGAAAACTAAGGCAACAACATAACAAAACCTAAAACTAAATGCTCCCCCCTTGCCTCCACTTGAATTAGGGTTGAAATAACTTCAGAAATGAGTTGGATTGGATTTTGGGGCCCAAAATTCGCAGCCAGCGAATTGCATTAATGAGGTTACGTGCTAGTACCTGTGCATACGCACATATGTATGTGTATGCACACTTTCAATTTTCCACTTGTGCTTATGCACGTAAGGTTGTGCGCACGCACACTTGCTGACTCTCACTTGTGCGTACGCAAGCATATTTGTGCATGCGCACACTTGCTGAAAGCTCCAAACTTCTTTTCTTCATGATTTCTCCACTTTGGCATGCTTTTTTTCCCTCACTTCTTCAATCCATATTAGCCCTTGTAAACCTGAAATCACTCAACAAACATGTCAAGGAATCAAATGGAATTAAAGTGAATAAAATTTAGCAATTAAAGGCCTAAAAAGCATGTTTTCACTTTTGAGCACAATTTATGGAGAGTTTACAAAACCAAGCTATTTCGTTGAATAAATGAAAGGAAAGTTGATAAAATCCACCTAATTAGAGCAAATGAATACAATAAAATATGGATTCATCACATCCCCACACTTAAGCAATAGCATGTCCTTATGCTATATTCAAGAAAGAAACAAGGGGTATTACATTTATTCAATGCAAGAAAACTACCTATATGTAATCTATCTACTTGAATGCAACTACTTAGTCAAAATAAATCAATTTCTAAGAAAGCATATATGGACATAAGGGATAAAGCAATATTAACCAAGTCAAATCCATAATTGATTAGAGTTACTGAAAAGAATTAACAACTTGGAAGAAAGGACATAATTAAAGGTGGAAACATAAAATTTGAGCAATCGAACCACTCACCGAATGTGTATACACTCTAATCACTCAAGTGTTTAGGGTTGATTCACCCAATTTTCTTCTAATCAAGCTTTCTAAGATTTGTTTTTCATCTAACAATCAACAATTATTGAATGTATGCATACAAGTATCACGAGGATTTTTCATGGTTGTAATGGGGCTAGGGTAAAGGTGAGGATGCATATGGTCAAGTGAGCTTGAAATTTGAATCTTTGACTAACTTAAGCTCTCACCTAACCTACATAACAACCTATACAATTCAAATGCAACCTAACTACCCATTCTTCACTTTTCTCACACACTCATGCATTCTTTTCAATTCATGTCACATATGCATTGTTCTTTTATTTTTCAAACTTTGGGGCATTTTGTCCCCTTTTTATTATTTTCTTTTTCTCTCTTTTTTTTTTCAATACAAAATATATACAAGAGTGTCAATGCATGTGGTTTAAGTATTTGATTCATGAGTATGTACCCAATTCCCAAGATTTTCAACAAAAGTGCAAAAATCCACTTTTACCTCAACCAAAGTTCCCAAAATTCCCCACACTTAGATGATACACACTCTCACTATCCTAAGTCACTATCCTAAGATAATCAAAGATCCAAATAAGGGACATTTATTGTTTTTTACTTAGGGTCAATGATGTGCTACAATTAAGAACTAAAGGGGATTAACATAGGCTCAAAGTTGGTTAACAAAGGAAGATAAAAGGGTAGGCTATTTGTGACAAGTGAGCTTAATGAAAAGATAGCCTCAATCATGTAAATGCATATATACATCAAACAATGGACATAAAAAGAGACTAACACACACAAGAATGAACATAATGGTTATATGATGCAACCACACAATGAGGCTCAAAACTCACATGCTTATGTGTTCTTAGCTCAAAAACATGTTTCACAATATATTTCAAGCAAGTTTCAATAAAAAGTTCCAACTCAAATCAATTTGGATGTTAATGCCCTATCAAGAATGTTTTTCTTAGAAAATTTTATGATTTTAACTAAGCTTATTATGTAGATGCAAAGACATACAATAAACTACGAAAGAATGTAATTAAAGCTCTAAAATATATACAAACTAAGAAAAAAATAAAATGTGCAAGTGTTTGGGATGAGAAATTGTCACCCAAGATCGTCGATCGGTGACGATCTCCCCACACTTAAGGGTTTGCACGGTCCTCCGTGCATCCAACGGTGAGCAAGGAGGGTACAACAACTACATGAGTTGCCACCTTCAACTGGTGGATCAATCGGCTACTGCGTGCTCTTTTTCCTTCTTCTCTTGTTGGTTATGGTGACTCATCCATAAAAAATAGAAAACAGGATGGCAATACAAGTAAATGCAAAAAATAAGGAAGCATAGAGTGTTGGAATGAGGTAATGAATCACTAAAATGAGTGAGTGAATAAGTTTGTGACGTGAAGGAAACAAGTGTGTGTATTCTAAATTGCGCGGTATAGAACACACACACTAGCATGGAAAGCTATGTCACAATTACACAAAAGAACATGCACTTCACTCAATATAGTGTGCTTGAGATACTTAAAAATAAACTTGTATGCTAAGATAAACAAACAAGCAATAGAGAAGCATGAAAGCATTCAAGCAAGAATTAAGTAATTGTGAAATGGAAGTTTGTTTGCAACACCTAATTGACATGAAGTGATAAACATGGCAAGCATAGTCCACAAAGCTTAAAAGCTCAAAAAATGTCACTAGGTATGCTTATGATGCACGGAAAACTTGTCTCTCAACAAATCTCCCTTCGGCAAGTGTACTGAAGTTGTCGTCAAGTAAAAACTCACAATAGAGTGAGGTCAAATCCCACAGGGATTGATTGATCAAGCAACTTTAATTAGAAGAATGTTCTAGTTGAGCGAATCCAGAATTTGGGTTGAGAGTTGCAGAAATTAAAATGGCGGGAATGTAAATAACAGAAAAGTAAATGCTAGAATTAAAGGACTGGAAGTAAATGACTGGAAATAAATTGCAGAATTGTAAATGGGAATGGGGGATTTGCTCATAAAAGTAAATGATAGAAATTAAAGAGAATGGGTAAGATCAGAGATGGGGAGTTCATTGGGCTTAGGAGATGTTGCAATTCTCCAGATCAAGTTCATTTTCATCTCTTCCTCAATCAATGCACTCATTGATCTCTTTGGCAATCTTAAGTGATTGAATTACAATTTCTTGCAATTCAATCTCTCAAATCTTGATCAATAGCCAATTCCTTGGTCAATTGCTCATGAGAAGAGATGAAGCATGGTCACTGATTATACCACTCTGTAAGGGGACAACTCTTTAAGATAAGCTTTCAGCCAACACTCTCGAACCAGTTGGTTCAAGGTGCTAGGTGTTGAAGCACCCCTAAGGACTTACTCCCTCAAGTCTCTCCCCCATACATACACACCATAGGCATATAGTTTATTTATTTTCTTTTCTTGAGACCTTGGTGTCCAGCATCTCTTTGGGTTACTAAATGCTCTGTAGTGAGGGTTACTCTTGATAGTGGATTTTCAGCTGATAATCCCGGGTTAGTTAACCCAAGTTACCAAGTGATAAAGCACCCCTAAGAGCTTATTCATCCAAGTAGATCCCTCACACAGGAGCACCACAGACACTTGCCTCAAGATTAAAACCATTGATGCCTAGCCTTGTTGCTTACTCTTTTTCTTTTGTTTTTCACTTCCATTGTTCTTTCCCTTTTCTCTTCTTAGGATCTTGTTATTAACTCAGTCTCATGAGTATATCCAAAGTCAAGTATTCAGGATAGATAGTTGTCCTCCTAACCTTGTGGTTGAACCAACTTAGCTAACTTATGACTACCCCAAAGATTCATGAATGCACCTCCACATTAGGAACCCTACTCTGGTCTTTTAAAAAACATAAACATTCTCTTCTTCAATTTGATTTAAAAGGGACAAGCTTACAAGAAAGGGAAGTAATGATGCAGTGACATAAAGACCAGTACACATAGACTCTCTTCAATAAAAAAAGAAATAACATGATTGAAAAAGGTTCAAACATAACATGGAAGCAAGTTCTATTTCATACAAGATCTTCCTTATTTAAAACATAGAGAAAGATGGAACAAAGAAGGAACTCCACCACCTTTTACTGTTGTGGATGTCCACGCTCTTTTCCTTTCTTGTCCTCCTTGTTTCCTCTTGCATTTCCTCGCATCCGTGCCAATCTTGCTTGCTTCCAATCCTCAAGTGCCTTCCTCACTGACTCATGACTCTCTTCCACCCTTTGTCTTTCCTTTCGTGCTAATTCATCCTTCATTTCATCATACTTGGCTATTCCTGGATGCAATATTGGCAGCTGTCCCACTAAGTAGCCGAGCCTGGCTTGAGTATTTATCTGATGTCCTGTTTGACTCATGTAAACTCCTTCTGCGAATGCCCTTTGCTCGTCCAATAGTTCTGCCTGTTCTATTTGTCTTCTATGCATCTCATGTATGTGTGCCCCTTGATGTGCTTGGATGTTGATTAGCCTATGGGTGGATTCTTGTTGCTCGTTTTGCCTTTGTTCCATCCTGTTGAATGCTTCTCCCCATTGTTGTCCTTGGTTTAGTTGCTGTTCCATCATTTGCCTTTGCCACTCACCTTGCTGAGTCCTCCATCTTGAAAGTGTTTCCTCTTGCTGCCCCATCATCTATAATTGAAGCTCTTTCTGTGCTCCTTGGCCTTCCAAATATTGTCTAGATATGCCATCAATGGCATCCTGCAATTGGTGCATGTCCAAGGTCTGTTGTGCTGATCCCTCTGAGACTTGGCCTTCCACTACTTGAGGGGATGTCCTCTTTCTTTGCTTTCGTTGAGGCAAAGGGGATGCTCCAGCATTCATCCTTCAGATCGTTATTGGAATGCCTTCCTTTATCCAAACGGGGTCCTCATCTTCAAAAACCACCCTAGCTTTCTTGCATATTCGGTAAACGGTGCTGGGGTAACCTAATGTTCCTCTTGAGTCACTTTTCTCTGCCATCTTTCTAATTCCTTGAGCTATGATCTCATGAACCTTGATTTCTCCTCCCTTGAGTATACAATGCACCATTGTTGCTCTCTCGAGATTCACCTCCGAGTTGTTTGCAGCTGGGAGGATAGACCTCCTCATTAGCTCAAACCACCCCTAGGCTTCAGGAGTGAGGTCTGTTCTCTTAATGAACTTTGGTTTATTTCCAGCACCCCTTTCCCAGTCAGCTCCTGGTACACAAAGGTCTCGTAAAAGCTAGTCATGATTGGGGTTGTTGTCCAATCTTGAGTGATAACTTTCTTCTTCAAACGGTATAGACCGTAGCTTCAATGCCCTCATTACACTCATGGGACCAAAATCCACCATTGTTCCTCTCACAAAGCTTGTATATGACTCATCTTTCTTATCATACCTGACTGCATTTGCATAAAATTCTCTTATGAGATTTGCATTCACCTTAGTGACCGGGTCAGTGAGGAGTTCCCATCTTCTCCTTTCTACCTTCTCTGTGATTTTGGGGCATTCAGTCTTCTTAACTTGGAATCCCAGCTCATAAATGATTTCCTTATCAACCATCCACCCGTATTGCAATGCATGATGCAAGCTTCTAAATCTCTTCTCATCATATGGGTGTTCTTCTATGGGTTCCTTCCCTGCCCTTCTCTTAAAACTTGAAGATGCCATGAATGATGGTTAATATGTGAAGGTGGTAAGGTTGTGGAGACTTTTGGTTGTTTAGGGTTTTATGGCAGTGAAGAGAGTAGGAAAAAATGTTTATAATTGATAGAGGGTGTCTTGTACAGAAAGGAAGAGTGGTGAAGGGTGTGTGATGACAATGAAGGGTAGTACGAACAAGGGTTGTTTATATAGAGAAGTTGTGAAGGAATGGAGGGTGTAGATTGATGAAATAGTCACTTGATGGACGGTTGGGGTTATGCATGGCTAGAAGACAAGGATCATCACTTTATGATGGGGATTGCTCGGTCTTCTAGGGGTCCTATTTTTTTCAATGTTGCATGGTAACATTTTCCAATGTATTCCCTCTTTTGTGGTGTCCGAACCTTCTTTGTTTGGTTGTCCAATTTATCCCTTTTAATGCTCCTTTTTCTTTCCTATAAAGATTTGAAATAAGGAAATTAATATCATAAAAAAAAATCTACGGTTAGAATAAAAATGAAAGAAAGGATTTGATTGTTTGTTTATGAATTCCGACTAACTAACTAACTATTGGTGGGTCCTTATATGCATTTTGGTGGCACCATGAGGTGACACCAAACTTAGTTTGGATCACTGTGATGAAAGTTTTGTGTTCAAAGATCCCAAGACTAGCATGCAACTTGGTTTGCTTTGAACACCAAACTTATTCCTCACTATATTCTGCATAAGAAGATTTTCACCAATTGTTTGTTAAGTTTGGATTGAAGCTCATAAAGATTGACTTATTCATTATCATCTGAAAGCATATAAAACATGGGTTGCCTCCCATGAAGCGCTTCTTTAGCGTCACTAGCTTGACGTTTTTCCTTCATCATGGTTTGTTTTCCTTGTTTGTCAGTTAAGAGGATCTCAGAATGAACTGGCTGTGCTTCAGTGCTTGTTTCCTCCTTCAATGTCTCATTATCATTTGTGCTTAGTTCCTTGTCCTCTTGATCTGTTTCTTGTGAGAGTTTGAAAACATTGAAGCTGAGTCGTTCATGATGGATTCTCAATATTAGCTCCCCTTTCTCTACATCAATAAGTGCTCTGGCCGTAGCTAGGAATGGTCTTCCCAATATGATTGGATGAGTGTGACTCTCTTCCATGTCCAGAACGACAAAGTCTGTTGGGAGAAAGTACTTCCCAACCTTTAGCAACACATTTTCCACCACTCCTATTGCTTGCTTCTGAGTTTTATCAGCCAGTCTGATAATGACATCTGTGGGCATTATCTCATTGATCTGCAGCCTCTTCACCAAGGATAAGGGCAGTAAGTTGATGCTGGCCCCTAAATCACATAGTGCTCTGTCGAACATGTTTTCACCTATGGCACAAGGGATATGAAAACTTCCTGGGTCTCTTCTTTTTGTAGGTAACTCAGGTTGAATAAGGGCACTACATTCCTTGTTCATCACTATAGTCTGCCCTCCCTTGAGTGAGCTTTTCCTGGGAAGAAGTTCCTTCATATACTTGTGAATGCAGGCATTTGTTGAATTGCCTTGATGAATGGTATGTTCACATGCAGAGATACAAACAAGTCTAGGAACCTTGAGTATATTCTTTTTCCCACAGCACTATTGAGCAGTTGAGGGAATGGTGCATAGAGCTTTAGCAGCTCTTGTTGTGAGATTTCTGGTTCTTTGTGATCTCTATCCTCCTCCTTTGTTGAGTTGTCTTCAGGATGTTTGCACACTTTGCTTTGCTTGTCTTCAATCTCTTGATCACTTGTAGTCACCATTTTGCAATCTTCCCATCTTTCTTTCTTGGCTTCTCCTTTGGGGTTTTTCTCCGTGTCACTTGGGAAGCTATCAGTAGGTTTGGGAATCTTCACAGCTAAATATCCCACTTGGAATTCCAGCTTACTAATGGTCTCTCCCTGGTTCTTAATATTGGCTCGCACCTCCTCTTTGAACACCTTATTTTCTTGAATCTCTTGGCATATTCCTTCAAGTAAGGCTTCAATCTTAGAGAGCTTGTCATCAATTGATGAGTGATTCGGGGCAGACGTGCTGTTTTGGTTTTGATAAGTATGTGGAGAAGTGTTGTTGTGGGGGTGTTGAGATGTCCTCTGGGTGAATTGCTGGTGAGCTGCATTGTTCTTGGAGTTGTAATGTCTCTGGTCTTGGTTTTGATCTTGCTCACTTCCCCACCCAAAGTTTGGGTGGTTTCTCCATCCAGGGTTATAAATTTTTAAGTATGGATCATAATTTTTTCTTGGTGAATTCCCAATGTAGTTGGCTTGCTCCTGACTACCCTCTGCTTCTTCATGCACTCCTTCTTGTGTTGTTGATGAAGTGGAGATTGCTGCTACTTGGTTCATCTCCAT
>NC_029792.2:50011769-50013215 GCF_000816755.2 Arachis ipaensis
ACCTCAGCTCTTAGCCTATTGATTCGTTGAGGAGGGTAGAATCTTGCTAAGAATTTATTCACCACATCCTCCCAAGTTATCAAGCTTTCCCTTGGGAAGGATTTCAGCCACTTGGCTGCCTTGTCTCCGAGTGAGAAGGGAAATAAGAGCAGTCTATAGGCGTCAGGATGAACACCATTAGACTTCACTGTGTCACATATTCTCAGGAAGGTGGTTAAATGTTGATTGGCGTCTTCTTGAACACTTCCTCCAAACGAACAGTTATTCTGAACAAGGGTGATGAGCTGTGGTTTAAGTTCAAAGTTGTTGGCATGGATTGTTGGCTTTTGGATGCTACTTCCACAATTGCCTGGGTTTGGATTGATGTAATAGCCCAAAACTCTTCTATCCTCCCCAGCCTGATTTGCTCCACCTCCTCTGCCATGGTTGTGAGTCTCTTCTTCATGATGATTTTCCATGTTTTCTTCCATGTTAGGTTCAAAGTATTCCTCAAAGTGTTCCTCCTCTTCTTCAGCACCAACTACATATTTTTCTTTTGCTTCCCTCCTTAGTCTAAGGAAGGTTCTCTCAGGTTCAGAATCAAAAGAAGTTGAAGCCCCGCTTCTTCTCCCTGTCATACAACCAACAAGTACAAGCAAAGAAAATAGGTGCAGACAGTATTTGTGTCAGAATTACTGTTAGTTGTGGGTGGTGCAATATATCAAACAGTTAGTGGGTTAGCAAACAAAATTGAAAATAACAAAGAAAAACAAACGAGTAGAGGGAGAAGGGAAGAAGGTTAACTAAAACAAAAAGTAAATCATTCAAACAGAAAAATGAAATTCACAAAATAAAAATGCTCAATCTAGTGATCTTCCAATTTAATCATTGTTGATGCACAATCAATCCCTGGCAACGGCGCCATAAACTTGATGCACGGAAAATTTGTCTCTCAACAAATCTCGCTTCGGCAAGTGTACCGAAGTTGTCGTCAAGTAAAAACCCACAATAGAGTGAGGTCGAATCCCACAGGGATTGATTGATCAAGCAACTTTAATTAGAAGAATGTTCTAGTTGAGCAAATCCAGAATTTGGGTTGTTTGATGCCATCAACGGTAATGGAAAAACAAAAAAGCTATGCTTTTACCACACCAAACTTAGAATATTGCTCGCCCTCGAGCAATAAACAAAAGAATAGAAGAAGAAGAAGAAGAAATATGGAGAGGGAGTGGGAGATGTGGTTTCGGCCAAGGAGAGTGTAGAGGGGTGTGTTGTGTGAATTTGATGAAACTCTATGGAGTGCAGAAACTCTACCGTTGAAAATACATAAGTGATAGGTCCAGGCATGGCCATGTGGCCAGCCCCCATGATCTAAGAACAATGCGTTCAAAGATGGTCAAAAAGACGCCTAATACAATAGTAAGAGGTCCTATTTATAATAAACTAGTCACTAGGGTTTACATGAGT
>NC_029792.2:50013242-50043851 GCF_000816755.2 Arachis ipaensis
GTGCAAGTTTGGGCGTTCAACTCTGGTTTTGGATCCTTTTCTGGTGCTGGACGCCAGATTTGGGCAGAAGGCTGGCGTTGAACACCAGTTTACGTCGTCAATTCTTGGCCAAAGTATGGACTATTATATATTGCTGGAAATCCCTGGATGTCTACTTTCCAACGCAATTGGAAGCGCGCCATTTCGAGTTCTGTAGCTCCAGAAAATCCACTTTGAGTGCAGGGAGGTCAGAATCCAACAGCATCAGCAGTCCTTCTTCAACCTCTGAATCTGATTTTTGCTCAAGTCCCTCAATTTCAGCCAGAAAATACCTGAAATCACAGAAAAACACACAAACTCATAGTAAAGTCTAGAAATGTGAATTTAACATAAAATCTATTAAAAACATCCCTAAAAGTAACTAGATTCTACTAAAAACATACTAAAAACAATGCCAAAAAGCGTATAAATTATCCGATCATCACTTCTCTTCCAAGATAACTACTCAATGGGATGAAGATCAAAAGCTTTCAATTAAAATCAAGAGGAAAGATAGAAGAAGAATAATGAAAATTAGTATTGATCCATCAAATTACAACAGAGCTCCCTAACCCAATGAAAGGGGTTTAGTTGTTCATAGCTCTTGAAAATGAAAACAAAGATGGAGAATACATCACAAAACTAAAAATTGCAAAGAAAGTAAAATACAGAGAGTAGTTCCCTTTTTCACAGCCTCCAGAACTCCTTTACAATTCAAAGCTACTCCTATATATACTACTCTTCTCAGCTTCTAGTTTACTCTTCAAGTCTTGGGCCCTTGGATCTTGAGTTTGAAGCAGTTCTTTTCTTCATTTGGGCTTGGCTTTACTTGCAGAGAGAAAGTGCTAAGTGGGCAGAGACTTCAGCTCAGGACGTTAGGGGTGTTAATATTTAGTGAGAATATAAGTTCGAGAACGTTAGTGACACTTAACATTGTCACTAATGTTCCAATGTACCCCTTTGCCTTACGTTAAAACCCACGTTAACTAGGTTAACGTGGCTTTTAACGTTGCCTTGTTAATCCTTCGAGAACGTTAGTGACACTCAACATTGTCACTAACGTTCCAGTGTGCCCCTTCTTGTTTCACGTTAAAGCCCACGTTAACTAGGTTAACGTGGCTTCTAACGTGGTCCTTGCCAACCTTCGAGAACGTTAGTGACACTCAACATTGTCACTAACGTTCCAATGTGCCCCTGGGTCTCACGTCAGAGTCCACGTTAACTAGGTTAACGTGGCCTCTAACGTAGCCATCTTTAGCCATCCCAACGTTAGTGACAATGTTGAGTGTCACTACCGTTGGCTCATCCTTCATTCCTCCTCGTTAGCTTCCATGTTAACTAAGTTAACGTGGAAGTTAACGTGACTCTTGGGGGTTGTGTGGTTGCTTCAACGTTAGTGACAATGTTAAGTGTCACTAACGTTGGCTCAACTTCTCTTCTCCACGTTAGAGTTCACGTTAACTTAGTTAACGTGACTCTCTAAAGTGGGCATTGATGGCTTTTTGAGAATGTTATTGGCAATCACTTTTCTCATTAATCTTGCAAGTTACCTCCCCTTTTCTTGCTTCCTTTTTGGTCCTGAAATCAAGCAATAAAGTGCATCAAAGCTCTAGTCCAAGTCATGAGTAATGCAACATAATATTTGTCACTAAACTTATGCAAAATTCTCATGAAATTATGCAAAATGCACAATGTATGCTTGAATCAAGGCATAAGTGAATATTTACCCAAAAGTAGCTTATTTCCTAAAGAAATGTATGAAACTATCCTAAAAACAGTAAAGAAAAGGTCAGTGAAACTGGCCAAGATGCCCTGGCATCAGCTTATGATCCAATTTCACAATTCTTAATGTTAATGAATCAAATAGGTGACTTAAATAAAAATCAATCATAACAAGTATCACCTAAAAAAGAAAATGCATTACAAAAAAAATTGCCTAATGATAGATAATGAAATCATATCACATGGTGGCCAAAACATGTAATTAGAAATCCAAAGATATTTTCAAAGGCAATGTTATGAGTACTTGGTATGCACAAAATTAAACATGAAGAACTCAATACCAAGCAAAAATGTATGACCTCAATGAAGATATCCAACAATATTTAGCAATAACAATATCAATAATTCAGCAGCTATATCTTAATAGAATCAATTCATCAACTCAATCATCCAACACTTAGCACCAAAATAGAAAATTAAACTTAACCAACAAACTAACTAACTAACTAACTAAAGGTGAGGATGGTAGGTGGTGGTAAATAGTGGTGGATGGTGGTTGGAGGGGAGAAAGAAGAGAGGGGAAGAGAAAAGAAGAGAAGAAATAGAGAGAAGAGGAGAAAAGAAGTAATGTGGTGAGAAAACAGAGCTGTGCGTATGCACACAGGTCAATGCGTACGCACAAAAGGTGTGAAACAGGGGTGTGCACACGCATAAGCTTGTGCGAGAATTGCAAGCAGAAGGTGAAAATTGGTGTGTGCGGGTGCACACATGTATACGTACGCACAGCAGGATTTTTTTTCAAGGGTGATCTGTGCATTCACACAGAGCTGTGCACACGCACAGGTAGCTCTGTTTTTTCAGAGAAAATGAAACGTCAAAATTGTCAGATATCTCTACGTGTGTGCGTACGCACACAGGTCTGTGCATATGCATAAGGGGAGAAAAGAGGGGGGTTGTGGACGCACAAGGTGTGCGAACGCTCCCAACATAAGGGGTATAAGTTGGTGTGTGCTCGAACAGGGAGGTGCGTTCGCACAAAACGCAAAAATGGGGTTGTGTGTGTACGCACACAGGTATATGCGTACGCAGAAGGCACAAAATTCAAAGGGGTGCTCACACATAAAGCGTGCGAGCACTGTGAACAGGGGGCTGTGCAAAGGGGTGTGCGTATGCACAGGAGTGTGCGTACGCACAAGAGCAAAAATTGGTTAAGTGTGTGTCACGAGTGTGTGCGTACGCACGGGTGTGTGCGTACGCACATGCTCTATTTTTCCCAAAAATTTTAGAGCTCTATGGCTACAAACTTGACATCCAAAATAGGTTTTCAACTCCAAAACATATTATTCCTCAGAAACACATGATCTAAACTCAAATATAATCAAATTAGGTTTGAAATTAAACTAAACATAAGCTATCTACAAGCGATAAAATGCAAGGAATTAGAACTATATACAAAGAGAGGGTTAGAAAGGTGTTACCATGGTGAGGTGTCTCCCACCTAGCACTTTCATTTATTGTCTATAAGTTAGACAATTGGGAGAGCCTTGGCTATGGTGGCTTGTGCTTGAATTCTTCCTTGAATCCCCACCAATGTTTGTTTTGCCAATAGCCTCTGGGATTCCAAATTTTGCGCACCCGATCTTCTTGTTGATCCATGTGACTCAAACCGGGTGGCAAGCATCTAGAACTCTCACTCAAGCATTCAAACAATCCATCCAATTGAGAATTACACCAACCATTCAAGCAAAATTTTAAAGATTCAACCTCTATAAACCTATGATCAAGATTCCAACCACTACCTAATTTTCCTTTATTTCCCAATCCACAAATATTCCTAAGTTGACTATCATTTTCAATTAAACCATATTCAAGTGGAATAATGAAGCTCAAGGTTAAGGATGTTAGCCACTTGACGACGCCCAAATGCACAGGTTTGGATTTTCATACTAAAAGTAGAATTTGTCCGTTGTAAGTATAGTCCAAACCCAACAATTGAGCATCAATCAAATAATAAATTCAAATACAAACCAAATATTATTAACCGAGAGTACTTAACTCCCGGGTCGTCTTCCTTAGGAGTTGCAAATGAAATGTATAATTGTTGGCTATGAGAGAGCATGGGGGATTGGGAATGAAAGCAAGAGAGCAAGGAATGTAAAATGCAAGAAAGCAATAAACATGCAAGGAATGTAAATGGCAACTCTTGGCAAGAATTGGGGAATTTAGGATTCCTATCCTAGTTATAGACCACAAACATGGCAATTGTGTGAAATCAATTCAAACTAGTCAATCCTCCTTAAGAATTAGCCAAAAAGTGTAATTGATCTCAATCCATAAGTCCTAGTCAACTCACTAATTACTTAGTGAAAGACTAGCGTCAATAGAAACCAAACCAATCAACTATTCTCACATAATACGGAATGGACATCCACAACTCAATTCCACCCAAACACCCAATTTCTCAACCAAGAGTGTGAAAACTAAACATGCAAGAATTTAAACATCAAAGCAATAAAAATCAAAGCAATTAAGTGCAAGGAAAAGAAATGGCAAGAAAGTAACTTAACATGCAAGAAATTAAATGAAAGCAAGTAAAAGTCAAAGCAATAAAACTTCAAAAGCAAGAAACCTCTTGGCAAGTAATTGAGGGCTAAGGCTACCTATCCTAGTCATTAACCACAAACACATGATGATTATGAAGAGTTAATCCTACTTAGTCAACCTTACATCGAAGATAAGTCAAATAGGCATAGTTAATTTCAATCCCTAAGTTCTATGTCAACACTAAGGGGTCACATAGAGTCAAGGGATACCAAATCAACTAACTACTCTAATATATCAAACAAAAATGGACATCAATGACTCAGGGGACACCAAAGTCAACAATTTCAAGCCAAGAGTGGAGAAAAACTAAATAAAAACTAAGCCAAGCATTTTATCAAACACTTGGTGTGGATGAGAATAAAATAATATTAAAATACATTAAAATAAATTCTAAAGCTACCAAAGCAAGAAAATGACAATGACAACTAAAGGAAGCAATAAATGACATGGAAACATAAATTTGCATTAATTGGAATTAAAATAACAAAAGTGTTCATAACATGAAAATCAACATAAAAGAGAAAATAACAAAAGAGATGGAGAAGATAAAGACAAGAAAGTATAGAAACATAAAGGAAACTACATTAAAACAAGAATTAAAGTGCTAAAATTAAAAGAAAACTAAGCTAAAAACCCTAATTCTAGAGAGAGGGGGGGAGCTTCTCTCTCTAGAAACTAAGAGAAAACATAATAAAAACTAAACCTAATTGCCCCCCTTCATCCTTCTTCAATTTGGCCTTAAATAGCTTCAAAAAATGAGTTGGATTGGGTTTAAGGGGACCAAAAATCGCTGCCAGTAAGTTGCAATTAATGAGGTCACTAGCAGGGACCTGTGCGGATGGACAGATGTGTGCGTCCGCACACATGTTGAATCCTGACTTGTGCGTACGCACAAGTACCTATGCGTACGCACACTTAAACTTATGTCCACTATAATAAATTGAATATCATTTTGAAGCCCCGGACGTTAGCTTTCCAATGCCGCTAGAACCGCCTCATTTGGACCTTTGTAGCTCAAGTTATAACCAATTTAGTACAGAGAGGTCAGGGCTGTCAGCTTTCCAAATCCTTCATTTCTTGAATTCTTCCCTTTTGCATGCTCTTTACCTCACTTCTTCAACCCATACTTGCCTTGGAAACCTGAAAATCACTTAACAAATATATCAAGGCACCAAATGAGATTAAAGTGAATAAACTTGACTAAATTAAGCACAAAAGAGCATGTTTTCACTTTCAAGCACAATTTAGGAAGAAATCTCAAAAGCATGCTACTTAGGTGAATAAATGTGGGTTTATGTGATGGAATCCACTCAAATCAAACCAAAAATATCGTAAAATATGGATTCATCAATTTTTCCACACTTAAACCAAGCATGTCCTCATGCTAAACCAACCAAAGGAGATGAATGAAGGGGTAATTATTAATGCAACTACCTACATGCATGTAACTATACTAAATGCTATCTATATATATATCTACACTATGATTCCTATTGAGTTTGGCAAAAACAAACAAAAGAATCTCAATCAATCCAAAGTAGGAACTTAGGGCCAAGACAAGGAAAATATAGCAATATGATCAATGTCCAAAGATTGATTTGAAATTTTCAAAATTAAGTTCAACAACTTAGAATTAAGCAATTGAAACTCTCACCGGATGTGTTTACACTCTAATCGCTCAGTGTGTAGGGTTTAATCACTCAATCCTCCTTTAATCATGTTTCTCAAAGATTTGCAAGTAATCTAACAATCAACTAATACTTGATGAATGAATGCAAATATCATGAGGACTTTTGTGGGTTGTAATGGGTCTTAGGGAAGGGTAGGATTAATATGGTTTAGTTGGCTAATAAATTGGATCTTTGATTAACTCAAGTTTCCCACCTAATCCTATATTATCCCATATACATAACAAAACAACCTAACTACCCATTTATTATCTTTCTCACATTCACTCATGCATACTCTTTCCAATTCAACTACATATGCGTCTCTTATTTACATTCTTATTATCATTTCTCTTTCTTTTATTTTTCTCTTTTTCTTCCTTTTTTTTCTTTTTTTTCTTTTTTATTTTCTTTTCTTTTCTTATTATCAACAAAAAGATATGCATATGTTTTAACCAATAGATGCATGAGTAGTTACCCATTTTGCCATATTTTCAATGAACACCCAAAGCTAACTAACTACCAATATTTCCCACAAATTCTCCTTACACTTGATTAACACACACACTCAAACCCAAGCTAATCAAAGATACACTCAATGGATATAATGGTTTTTCACTTAGGGTGAATGATGTGCTTATAATGAGAACAAAGGGGAATTAAAGGCTCAAAAAGTAGTTTACAAAGATAGATGCAAGGGTTGGCCATATGGGTTAGTGAGCTATACAAAGATGGCCTCAATCATACTAAATGCAATCCAAAACAACAAATATAGGACATATAGACTAAAGCAAATCTAAGACACAATCATAAAAGGAGTTTATCACATAAGAACAAAAAATTGTGGTTGAAAATGTGCAACCACACAATTAAAGCTTAAATCTCACTTGGTATTTGTTCAAGCTCTTTTCTATGTTCCATAAAAAGATACTTCAAGCAAGTTCAAAAACAAGTTTCAAATCTAATCAATGGAATGCCCTAAAAAGGGGTTTCTTGAAAATTCTTTGTTGTTTTACCAAAACTTATTTACTATATACATGTATGTATGTATGTTGTGATGGATGCAATTTCAAAATCTTTCCTAGTTCTATTCCTAATTTTGACCAAGCAAAAATTAACATCAACAATTAGGACAAAATCAAACTAGGTGCTATACTTTTCACGTCATCCAATCACAATTTCTATCTATAAAATATATACTAAGAAAAAAGATACAAAAATGTAATAGATATAAACTATGAATAGTCTAAGACATATATACTAGAAGGAAATGCAATGCAATAATAAAAATTACTCCAAATATATATAAGAAACCTACTAAAAGAAGTAAAAATAAAGTGCAAGGTGTTTGGGAAAAGAAAGTTTACACCCCAAAATGGCGAATCCTCCCCCACACTTAAGCGTTGTATGGTCCTCCATGCACAAACAAAATCCGGGGAGAATGTCTCTCAAGAGCTCCACCTTCGGTTGGCGGATGCGGGAGCTTGGGTTGTGTGGAGATTGCCAAGTCCATGTATGCTCGACATCTCCTTCCTCGGTGTCCTCCTCCTCTCCCGGCTCCTTGCCTTTATGTCTCATCCTCAAAAAGAAGAGCAAAGTATAGTTAGGACTCATAGGGCAAGTAGCACAAAAGGGTAAAGGAGAGAGTAAATACGCATCTAATTGAGGAATTTTGCATAGTGGCATGGAATGCACACAACGGCCGGCTAACGTGGCATCCACACAATGAAAAAGTAAGCATGAGTTCCTCAACTAAATGACCTAAGATGCAACTAAGAGATGAGTGTCATTCAAGCACATGCAACTTAGGCAACTACAACAAGAGTGAATTGAATGTAGGAATTATTGGATATTGAAGTTGTGCAAGTGAAAGCACAAGAGTGATACAAAATAACACAATAAACAACAACCAATCCATTAATGAAAAGAAAACTACTTATTCATCATGAAAAACAAGGAAAAAGTCACATGGTATAGGTACTTGTTACAAAAAGTGATACACTTGATAGCAATCAAGTTAGGCCACTCAAACAAATGCAAAGCATTAAAAAGAAACAAGCACTGGACATGTGATCCATATGATATGAAAATCAAGATGAACAAGTAATTTCAACTCAATTCACCAAAGTGAAAGTGCACAATTCAAGATGCCAAACAAGGATAAAGTTTAATGTATATGGTAGCTACAACATATGAATCAAACTCACAATTCATCTAGCCATTTAAACAAGGCTTTTAATGCTCAGTGCACGTATTTATCACACTTGAAACCAAATTCAAGCAAGAAGCAACCCAATTAATGTTAAACAAACACTTGCAACTTATTTATTTGTTAAACAACTAAACTAAAGTTAATATAATTACCAAAATAAAAATGGAATGCAAACAAAACAAAGTAAAATAAGTAGAAAAGAAGGCAAAAGCAAGAGGAGAGAGATGGAAGAAAGATGAAGAGAAGAAGTAGAGAGAAAGAAGAGAAGAAATATAAGGGTGAGAAAACAGGGGCATGCGTACACATGGGCATGTGTGCGTACGCACACTTAGCGAATCGGGGGAGGTGTGCGTCCGCACCAGGTGTGCGAACGCTATTGGTAGAAGAGGGAGTAAGAAGTGTGCGTGCGCACAAGGGTGTGCGCACGCACAGAAGAATTTTTTTTTCTTTTTTAGGGAAAGGATCATGTGTGCGTGCGCACACAGGTCCGTGCGCACGCAGAAGAGCGTAAGGGCAGGGGTTTAGACGCACAGGCTGTGCCAACGCTCCCACCAGAGTGGTTGCAAGTTGGCATGTGATAAACCATTATTTTATGGTTTATATTGTGTTTAATTGTGTGGTTTTATCAAATCTTTACCCACTTATTCATTAAATTAGCATGTATTTACAATTCCTTCCCAAAATTATTCCATGGTTGAAAACTGCTTCCTAGAGACTTTTAATTATCAATTTTAATTCTCCTTTATTGCATTCGATGCCTTGATTTGTGTGTTAATTGTTTCAGGCTTTATAGGGCATGAATGACTTGGAGATTGGAAAGGAGGCTTGCAAAAATGGAAGGAACACAAGAAATTGAGGAGATGACCAGCGAGAAGCGACGCGGATGCATGGCTCACGCGACCGCACGAATTAGAGGAAGTTGCAGTGACGCGCTCGCGTGCCTGACGCGAACGCATGGATTGGAAACTGCACAGGTGACGCGAATGCGTGGACGACGCGCACGCGTGGCAAGGCAAACGCTTGATGACGCGAACGCGTGGATGACGCGATCGCGTGACGTGCGCGATCTGCAGAATCTGTAGAATTCACTGGGGGCGATTTTGAACCCTGTTTTGACCCAGTTTTTGGCCCAGAAAAGCAAATTAGAGCCAGGGAACATGCAGAGACCAAGAACAACATTCATTTCGGCATAATTTTAGTTTTTAGATCTGAATTTACTCCTCCTCTAGGTTTTCTCTCTACACATTCATAGTTCTTAGGATTTTTTTGACTTTGTTGCTTTTTGGATTGGGATATTGAGAATAGTTATTACCTCCGTCAAGACTTCATCATTCTAGTCTGTTTCCTTACTTGTTACTTACTCTTTCATATCCTTAATTTATTCAGAGTTACTATTGGATTATTTTTAGAATTTATTAATACAAGAACTATTTTTATTTTTAATTGATCCTTTTTATTATTATTTATCATGTCTTTCTTTATTTCCCTTTCTTATTTCGTGGATTTTACATTCATAATGAGCGAGTAGTTCCATAACTTGATTGGGAGTTGGTTGAAAGGAGAACCTTGAGTTGGAATGCTCAAGAGTAAAATTATAATTGGGTTTAGCGTTGGGTCGCCCTCTAGTCACTAACACTAGTCCTTCCCAAGGGAGAGGATTAGAACTTGTGAATAGAAACTGACTTCCAACTTGCTTAACTTTCCTTTATCTGGTAAAGGATAACTGAGTAGGCAACCTTCAATTATCAATTTGATCTTGGGAAAACTCCAACAAGGATAGGACTTCCGACTAATCTACTCCCGGTCAAGGTTTTTATTTAAATTACACAAATTCTCTGATATAATTTTCTGTCTATCAAACTCAACCCCTTTTGGAAAACATCTGATTAATAAAATAGCACATCTTTCTGCAACTCGTTGGGAGACAACCTGGGATCCATACTCCCAGTATTTTAATTCTAATTTTGTGACAACCCTTCTAAATTGATAAGTGGATTTTTGGTTGGTTAAGAACTATACTTGCAACGTATCTCCTATAATAATTTCTTACCTCACCAATTTCTGCCACGTCAGTATGCGGACGCACAAGTCTGTGCAGCCACACATACAGCGTGAAAAAGGGTATGTGTGCGTACGCACGAGTGGGTGCGCACGCACAGGTCGCAGAAAGCAGGGGAACGCACGCGCACAAGGCGTGCTGGCGCTGCGAACAGAGGGCAAAATCATTCATGTGCGTGTGCACAGGTCGGTGCGCACGCACAGGTCGCAGAAAATAGAGGTTGTGTGCGCACGCACGGGTGGGTGCGTACGCACAGATGCCCTGTTTTGCAAAAAAAAAAATTTTTCAAAATTCTAAGGTACCAAGCCTTATTTCAATCAAAACTCAACACCAAAACATGCAAGAACACATAAATTCATGATTCAAACCAAAACTAACTTACAAATCTCAAAATTAAACTAATTCTAAGCTAAGCAAAACAAGCAAACATGCAATAAAGCCAAAAAATATATACAAAAAGAGAAGAGTAGGAATGATGTTACCAAGCACTTTTATTTAATGTCTTTAAGTTAGACAATTGGGAGAGCCCTTGCTATGGTGGCTTGTGCTTGACCTTCCCACCAAATGCTTGAATCTCCAATGTCATCCAGGATCCCAATCCTAACCATTAACAAAGACAATAAAAAAACAAACTATTTACATATTAACATATTTACAATAGCCCATAACTTACAACATTGCAACTCTCCTGCAACGGCGCTAAATTTGACAGTGCCCAAATACACGGGTTTGAATTTTTCACACTAAAGGTGGAATTTGTCTGTTGCAAGTATAGTCCAAACCCAATAATTGAACATCAATCAAATAATAAATTCAAATCAAATATAAACCGAGAGTAATTCAACCGAGAGTACTTAACTCCCAAGTCGTCTTCCCTAGGAGTTGCAATTGAAATGTACAATTATTGGCTATGAGAGAGCATGGGGGATTGGGAATGAAAGCAAGAGAGCAAGGAATGTAAAATGCAAGAAAGCAATAAATATGCAAGGAATGTAAATGGCAACTCTTGGAAAGAATTGGGGAATTTAGGATTCCTATCCTTGTTTTGGACCACAAACATGGCAATTGTGTGGAATCAATTCAAACTAGTCAATCCTCCTTGAGAATTAGTCAAAATGTGTAATTGATCTCAATCCATAAGTCCTAGTCAACTCACTAATTACTTAGTGAAAGACTAGCATCAATGGAAACCAAACCAATCAACTATTCTCATACAATGCAGAATAGACATCCACAACTCAATTCCACCCAAACACCCAATTTCTCAACCAAGAGTGTGAAAACTAAACATGCAAGAATTTAAACATCAAAGCAATAAAAGTCAAAGCAATTAAGTGCAAGAAAAAAGAAATGGCAAGAAAGTAACTTAACATGCAAGAAATTAAATGAAAGCAAGTAAAAGTCAAAGCAATAAAACTTCAAAAGCAAGAAACCTCTTGGCAAGTAATTGAGGGCTAAGGCTACCTATCCTAGTCATTGACCACAAACACATGATGATTATGAAGAGTTAATCCTACTTAGTCAACCTTACATCGAAGATAAGTCAAATAGGCATAATTAATTTCAATCCCTAAGTCCTATGTCAACACTAAGGGGTCACATAGAGTCAAGGGATACCAAATCAACTAACTAATCTAATATATCAAACAAGAATGGACATCAATGACTCAAGGGACACCAAAGTCAACAATTTCAAGCCAAGAGTGGAGAAAAACTAAATAAAAACTAAGCCAAGCATTTTATCAAACACTTGGTGTGCATGAGAATAAAATAATATTAAAATACATTAAAATAAATTCTAAAGCTACCAAAGCAAGAAAATGACAATGACAACTAAAGGAAGCAATAAATGACATGGAAACATAAATTTGCATTAATTGGAATTAAAATAACAAAAGTGTTCATTACATGAAAATCAACATAAAAGAGAAAATAACAAAAGAGATGAAGAAGATAAAGACAAGAAAGTATAGAAACATAAAGAAAACTACATTAAAATAAGAATTAAAGTGCTGAAATTAAAAGGAAACTAAGCTAAAAACCCTAGTTCTAGAGAGAGGGGGGGAGCTTCTCTCTCTAGAAACTAAGAAAAAACATAATAAAAACTATACCTAATTGCCCCCTTCATCCTTCTTCAATTTGGCCTTAAATAGCTTCAAAAAATGAGTTGGATTGGGTTTAAGGGGCCTAAAAATCGTTGCCATCAAGTTACAATTAATGAGGTCACGTGCCCCCTGTGTGGACGCACAGATGTGTGCGTCCGCACACATGCTGAATCCTAACTTGTGCGTACGCACAAGTACCTGTGTGTACGCACACTTAGACTTATGTCCACTATAGCAAATTGTAAATCATTTTGAAGCCCCAGACGTTAGCTTTCCAATACCACTGGAACCGCCTCCTTTGGACTTCTGTAGCTCAAGTTATGACCAATTTAGTACAGAGAAGTCAGGGCTGGCAGCTTTCCAAATCCTTCATTTCTTGAATTCTTCCTTTTTTCATGCTCTTTTCCTCACTTCTTCAACCCATACTTGCCTTAGAAACCTAAAAATCACTTAACAAATACATCAAGGCACCAAATGGGATTAAAGTGAATAAAATTGACTAAATTAAGCACAAAAAAGCATGTTTTCACTTTCAAGCACAATTTAGGAAGAAATCTCAAAAGCATGCTATTTAGGTGAATAAATTTGGATTTATTTGATGGAATCCACTCAAATCAAACCAAAATATATCGTAAAATATGGATTCATCACCACTTAAATGAAGGAGGTGATAGTGCTTCTTGTATGATCTCCACCTCTTCAAGTCTTTCAACCACTTTTTCTAATTCCTTGAATTCAACCTTCTCCACTTGCAACTCATGCTTCAATTCCTCTTCTTTCCCTTATGGTTCCAAGCTCTCCTCTACTCCACATGCTTCAATTGGAGTTGGTTCTTTACTTTTATCCGTGGAGGTGCTTGAATTGTTGGAAGAGTGTAGTGAGGCTAAGTGGGATAGGGCTCCAGCTAAGGTAGCCATGATGTTGTCTTACTTCTTTTGGTACTCTTCTTGCTCTTGAAGGAAGTATTGGAATGCTTCCTCCATTGAAGGTTGTGGGGATAAAGAAGGTTCAACATGTGGAAGAGGGTTCTCATATGTTGAAGGTGGTTGGCATTGATATGAATTTTGAAGTGGTGTGGAGTATTGGTGTTGGAATTGTGGCAGTTCTAAGTGTGGTTCATATGGTTGTTCATTAGGTACATAAAGTTGATGGTATGGTGGGTAAAGGTTAGACTCGTGTGGAGGTGTTTGGTAGTAGTGTGATGTGGCTTGTGAGTAAGGTTGATCATAGTGTTGAGGGTTTGATTGGTATTGGTATGCATCAAGAGGTGGATAGTAGCCATAAGGATGTGGAGGAGGTTCTTGCCAAGAGGGTTGCCTAGAAGCATATAGTTCCTCACTCAATTGATCCAACAATTCATGATTTATTCTATCATTGAGGTTCTCATTGAGGTTCTTAATAGAATTCCTTCGTTGCAAGTATAGTCCAAACCAACAACTAACTCTCAATCAAATTTTAAAATAAGTTACAATTCAAATCAAATTAACCGAGAGTATTTAGACTCCCGGGTTGTTCACCCTAGGAGTTGCAATTAAGGTGCTCAGTTATTGGGTATTAGGGAATATGGGGTTGGGATTGCAAGAGAAGCAAATAATGTAAATAGCCAGAAATTAAATAAACATGCAAGAAATTGAAGTCAAAGCAATTAAATTCAAGGCAATTGATCAAGAGAAAGGGAAATTCAAATGCTAAGAAACCTCTTAGGAAGGATTGAGAGCTAAGGTTACCTATCCTAGACATTGACCACAAACACATGATGATTATGAAGAGTTAATCCTACTTAGTCAATCCTACATCGAGGATAAGTCAAATAGGCAAAGTTGATTTCAATCCTCAAGTTCTAGTCAACTCTATTAATGGGAGACTTAGTGTTAGAGAAAACCAAATCAACTAACTACTCTAATATATCAAGCAAGAATGGACATCAATGACTCAAGGGTCACCAAAGTCTCAATTCCAAGCCAAGAGTGAAGAAAAACTAAGCTAAAACTAAGCCAAGCATTTTTATCAAATACTTGGTGTACATGAAAATAAAAACATATTAAATTGCAATAAAAATAAAATCTAAAACTATCAAATACAAGAAAGTAATAATAACAACTAAAGAATGCAATAATAACATGGAAAGATAAATTTGCATTAAATGAAATTAAAATCAATAGGAGTGTTCATAACATAGAAGTGATAAAATAAAGGAAATAGCAAGAGAAATAAAGAAGCTCAAGACAAGAGAGCATGAAAACATAAAGAAACTACACTAGAACAAGAATTTTTACCTAAATTCTAGAGAGAAAGAGGAGCTTCTCTCTCTAGAAAACTATGGCAACAACATAACAAAACTTAAAACTAAATGCTCCCCCATTGCCTCCACTTGAGTTAGGGTTGAAATAGCTTCAGAAATGAGTTGGATTAGGTTTTGGGGCCCAAAATTCGCAGCCAGCGAATCGCATTAATGAGGTCACGTGCTAGTACTTGTGCGTAGGCACAGACGTGTGCGTACGCACACTTTCAATTTTTCCACTTGTGCGTACGCACGTAAGGTTGTGCGCACGCACACTTTTTGACTCTCACTTGTTTGTACGCACACATACTTGTACGTGCGTACACCTGCTGAAAGCTCCAAACTTCTTTTCTTCATTATTTCTCCACTTTGGCATGCTTTTTTTTCTCACTTCTTCAATCCATATTAGCCTTGTAAACCTGAAATCACTCAACAAAATCGTCAAGGCATCAAATGGAATTAAAGTGAATAAAATTTAGCAATTAAGGGCCTAAAAAGCATGTTTTCACTTTTGAGCACAATTTACGGAGAGTTTACAAAACCAAGCTATTTCATTGAATAAATGCAAGGAATGTTGATGAAATCCATGCAATTAGAGCAAATGAATACCATGAAACGTGGATTTATCACAGCTCTCCTCCTAAGTGTCCTCCATAGTCTGAGCCATGGCAACGCCATAGGATTCTCTGTGCCTTTTCTTCAGACACACAGCGTCGGATTATCCCATCTGAACATCTCTTAAAGAGATATGGTTCATCCCAGAAGTAGTATTTTCCATCATGCATGAATTTCCGGGCTTGCTGCCTGTTAAACTCCTTGGGAATGAACCTTATAGCCTTGTAATTTGCAATATCTGCAAACCAAGGTGGTGTCCGGATGGCATAGAGTTGCTCATCTGGAAAGGTTTCGAATAGGTTAATGGAGGGAGGAGAAGTCCCTGCCATTGGTTTAATCCGAGACAAGTGGTCTGCCACTTGATTTTCTGTATCCTTTCTGTCTCTAATTTCTATATCAAACTCTTGCAGGACTAATACCTATTGATGGCAGAAAATCACATCCACACAACTACCAGCAAGTATACCGGGTTACATCAAGTGGTAAAACTCACAAGAGTGAGGTCGATCCCACAGGTATTGATAGATCAAGCAATTTTAGTTGGGTGATGAGTTTAGTCAAGCGAAATATTGAAAGAATTTGGTGAAATTGACCTGACAGAATGTAAATTACAAGAAATGTATAGTGCTAAAAGTAAATTGCAAAATGTAAATGGTGGAAACTTAAATGGCAAGAATCTAAAGGGCTAAAACTTAAAGAGCAAGAAAGAAAAACAGCTGAAAAGTAAATAACATGAAAGTAAAATCAACAATGTAAATGACAATAGAATGTAAATTGCATGAAATATAAATGGGAGTTGGGTGTTGGAAAATTAAAGGAAGCAATAAATTCAAGGGAACTAAAGTGAAGAACAACAAAGAGAAAGTTTCATTAGGGATTCGAGATATCATAATCCATCATGAATCAAATGGGTCTCAACTTCATTCTCAATCATATGAAGTAGATCTATAGCAGATTGTAATTGATTGAGTCCCAATTCCTTGGCAACCCAATCTCTCTAAACACAATCAATTTGCCAATTTCTTGATCTAATTGTCATGAGAAGAGGTTAAGTGCATTCTCTTATCCATAAGCCACACAAATTCTCAAGACCTCAATTCCTCCCGAGTAGTGTTGGTCAAGAGAATTATGAGGGATAGAGCTTCAATTCTAATCTCTATGATTCCCCTTCCAAGGCTCACATAGAGATTCAATTGATCAAACCTCCTTCCGGAGTGAGTAAATCACAATAAATATAGAAGGTATCCCTTAGCCACAACAAGCGGATTGAGAAGAAGAAGAATTTCATTCAATCATGTGAATTACAATAGAGCTCCTCCTCATAATGATTGAGGTTGAGTGAATCATATCTCTAAGAACAAGTACAGGAAATTTAAATTGCATGAAAGTAAATTAGAACTCAATACGAACTCAAAAGTAAAATTGCAGAGAGGAAGAAGTGAAAGGAATTAAAATTGCATGAAAGTAAATGAAACTCAATACAAACTAAAATGTAAAATTGATAAAAAGAAAAGTGTATCAAAAGAAACTAAAATTCTAAGCTCTATGGAGTCTCTAAACCTCCAAGTTGCTAGAGAGCTCTGGAGTCTCTAATTCTCCAGCCTACTTTTTCACTTCAAAAACTCTTCTATATATATTCTTCTTCTCATCTTCAAAATGGGTCTTCATGTACTTGGATGTGGGTTTTTGGCCTTGATTGAAGCAAGTTAGGAGTGGTTCTTTGTGACGTTGACATTGGCGTTAACTCACTAACGTTCACACGTTTGCATGGGTGCCATTGAAGTTGGAATTGGCCTTGGCGTTAGTGACCAACGTTAGTGTACTAACGTTGGCACTAACGTTGCATGAATAAGCTGCTGGGAGCATTGCCACTGGCATTGGTCACCAACGTTGGTGCACCAACGTTCTTCATGTCACGCGTACGCGTGACCCACGTGTATGCGTGACCCAGCATTGGCGTGCAAACGCTAGAGTTCAAGACACAACGTTGGTGCGCCAACACTCTTCTCACGTGTGCGTTTCACCCACGCGTACACGTGGTTTTCAATTTCCACGCTTACGCATACGCGCCGCTCACACGTGCGTGTCGCAGCCAATTTTTCCAATGAATTTCTCCTGAAATTGTCGAAGACATTGGTGTGCAACGTTTGTGGCAACGTTTGCACACCAACGTTGGCACCTTTTTTTCTTAGCAACGTTGTTAGCAATGTTGGTGAGCCACCTTTGGGCCACCAATGTTGCTTGTGAGGCTTGGCACGTTGGTGAGCCATCTTAGGCCACCAACGTTGCTCATTCTCTTCCTTGGAACGTTGGTAGGCAACGTTGGTGGGCTAACTTTGGCCACCAGTGTTGCTTTCCCTTCCTAGTGCCAACGTTTGTGGTAACATTGGTGGACCAACTTTGGCCACCAACGTTGCCTTCTCTTCCTCTGCCAAGATTTGTGGCAGCGTTGGTGAGCCAACTTTGGCCACCGACGTTGCTTCCTCCTCCTTAAGCAATGTTCATGGCAACGTTGGTGAGCCAACTTGGGCCACCAACGTTGCTTGCTCTGCTTCTTCTTTGCCCTTTTCTTGCTTCTTCTTACCTATCATCAACCAAACAAAATGCATCAAAGTATTGCCATAATCACAAGATAATGCATCATTCATTGCATCAAGTAATTCTTGCATAAATATGTTTGATTGAATCAAGACATACATACATTTCTTATCCAAATGCTTACTGATAAACCCCAAATTTGTGGTTTATCTTGTGTTGAATCTAGGAGATTTTATCAAATTTTCTCACATTTATTCAATGAAATAGCATGGTTTTGTGAATTTCTCCTAATTTGTGCTTAAGACTAAAAACATGCTTTTTAAGCCTTTAAATAGTTAATTTCAATTCACTTTAATTCCATTGGATGCCGTGATATGTTTGTTAAGTAATTTTAGGATTAGAAGGCAAAGATTGGGTTGAAGGAATGAACAAAAAGCATGCAAAAATGGAGAATTCATAAAGAAATGAGGATTTGCTGAACTGAAAGCCACGCGCATGCGTCACCCATGCATACGCATGAGAAGGAAATTCGCCCACGACGTGTACGCGTCACCCACACGTACGTGTGACCAGGAAAGTTGCAAGCGACACGTACGCGTGACCCATGCGTACGCGTGACAAGTAGCACGTGACCAAATTAAGGGCAATACGCTGGGGGCGATTTCTGAGCTCAAGGAGGCCCAAATCCAACATATTTTTTATGATTTTGAACCCAAGGATTGCAAGGGAATGGGGGGGAGGGGGAGAAGTCAATAGTGTAGTTTGGCACCATGTTGTAGGTTAGGATTCTAGAGAGAGAAGCTCTCCCTTCTCTCTAGAATTTAGGGTAGTTTAGGTTAAACTTTCTTAGATCCAACTTTTAATTCTTGTTTTGATTTAGTTTTCCCTTTTAATTTCTTGTTGTTATATCTTTACTCTTCTAGTTTTACTTGTTATTTCTTTTATTTTGTTGCTTTTATGTTCATGCACTCTTGTTGATTTCAATTTCCTTTTAATGCAATTTTATGTTTCCATGTCTCTTTTATGTTTATCTTCATTGTTATTGTTGATTTCTTGCTTATGTTAGTTATGGGTTCCATTAATTCTTGCATTTTGGGATGTTTACTTTTATTGCACTCTAGGTATTTGATAAAATGTTTTCTCTAGTTTTAGAGTAGTTTTCTTTACTCTTGGCTTAGGCTAAGGGAATTGAGTAACCTTGAGTCATTGAGTCTCAATGAATTGGTGATTTGAGAACCCTATGTGGTCAAATTGATACCCATTGACGCCAACCCACTACTAAGCTAATTAGTAGGTAGGTTGGGACTATGTGATGATGTTGATCAAGCCTATTTGACGTTCTTCAAGCTTAGGAGTAGACATTGTACGTACTTAAAGCTTAGAAGTAGACTTAATGGGTTGGTCCCTTATAATTGTCAATATATGGTTTGTAGACAAGGATGGTGATCTCAATTTCCCATATCCTAACCAAGAGCTCTTTCCATTTCCTTTATTTAGTTAATTGTTCATTTACTTTTATTGCCATTTATTTTCTTGCCAAATATAAAATCAAACCCCCTTGCCCCTTTTTATAGCCAATAATTGATCACTTCATTGCAATTCCTTGTGAGATGACCCGAGGTTTGAATTCTCGGTTAATTTTCATTGGGTTTGTACTTGTGACAACCAACAATTAAAATTTTATTTGATGATCGATTATCAGTTTGGGCTATGCTCACAACGAAATTATTTTGTTAAATTCCGAACCGGTATAAATCCTTGGTATCACTTACTTATTGCCTAAGAAATGCATGAAAACCAAGTACAAACTAATAGAAAAGGCCTGTGAAACTAGCCTAAGATGCCTAGGCATCACCCATCTTATGAGCCTGGGCTTAGAATCCTGCTTAGTGAGTAGATACCTTAGAGCAGCATGGTCAGTGTAGATAATGACCTTAGATCCTACTAGATAGGATCTAAACTTGTCAATAGCATTAACCATTCCAAGTAATTCCTTTTTTCTATTGATATAGTTCTTCTGTGCGTTATTCAGAACACGACTGGCATAGTAAATGACGTGCAGAAGCTTATCATGTCTCTGCCCCAAGACTGCACCAATGGCATGATTACTGGCATCACACATCAATTCGAATGGTAAGTCCTAGTTGGGTGCAGAGATGATAGGAGTAGTGACAAGCTTGGCTTTCAGGGTTTCAAAGGCATACAGAGATTCTTGGTCAAAGACAAATGGAACATTAGTGGCCAAGAGATTGCACATGGGTTTTGCAATTTTTGAAAAAGCTTTTATGAACCTCTTGTAAAATGCTGCATCTCCTAGGAAACTTCTGACTGCCTTGACATTAGTAGGTGGTGGAAATCGTTTGATCACTTCCACCTTAGCTTGATCTACTTCTATTCCCTTGTTTGAAATTCGATGCCCAAGAAGAATGCCTTCAGTCACCATCAAGTGGCATTTTTCCCAGTTTAAAACTAGGTTTGTCTCTTGGCATCTTTTCAGAACTAGGGCCAAATGATGAAGGCAGGAGTCAAATGAGTCTTCGAAGATAGAGAAGTCATCCATGAACACTTCAAGGAACTTCTCTACCATATCAGAGAAGATGGATAGCATGCATCTCTGAAAGGGGGCAGGTGCATTGCACAGGCCAAATGGCATTCGCCTATAGGCAAACACGCCATATGGGTATGTGAATGTTGTCTTCTCATGATCCTGTGGATCCACTACTATTTGATTATAACTAGAATATCCATCCAGGAAACAATAAAATGCATGCCCTGCTAGTCTCTCTAGCATTTGGTCAATAAATGGTAAAGGAAAATGATCCTTCCTGGTGGCATTATTGAGCTTTCTATAGTCAATGCACATACGCCACCCTGTAACTATCCTTGTAGGAATCAGTTTATTCTTTTTATTATGAACCACTATCATGCCTCTCTTCTTGGGAACAACTTGGACACGGCTCACCCAGGGGCTATAAAATATGGGATAAATAATCCCGTTCTCCCAGAGCTTAGTGACTCCTTCTGCACTACTTCCTTCATGGCTGGATTTAGTCGTCTTTGTGGTTGCTACACTGGTTTGGCATCATCCTCCAGTAGGATTTTGTGCATGCATCGGGTCAGGCTAATACCCTTAAGGTCACTTATAGTCCACCCAAGGGCGGTCTTATGTGTCTTGAGCACTTGGATTAGTGCTTGTTCTTCCTGTGGCTCTAAGGCAGAGCTTATGATTACAAGATAAGTGTCTCCATCTTCCAGAATGCATATTTCAGAGAAGATGGCAATGGCTTGAGCTCAAGCTTTGAAAGTTTCTCTTTTTCCTTAGGAGTTTCCAGAGGTTCTCTTAAATCAGGCTGGGCATCATTAAGGATGTCATTCAGCCCTTCTTTGAGTCCCGCAGCCATGTTTATTTCTTCCAATAGGGAATCAATGAGGTCAATGCTCATGCATTCCTCTGGGGTGTTTGGATGCTACATAGCTTTGTCAGCATTCAGTACGAACTTTTTCTCATTGACTCTCAGGGTTACTTCCCCTTTTTCAACATCAATAAGTGTCCGTCCTATAACTAGGAAGGGTCTCCCTAGGATAAGGGATGCACTCTTGTGCCCTTCCATATCCAGTACCACGAAGTCAGTGGGAAAAGCAAAGGGTCCAACCCTGACAATCATGTTTTCAACTAGGCTTGATGGTATCTTAATAGAACCATCAGCAAGTTGAAGGCATATGTGGGTTGGTTTTACTTCATTAGTCAAGCAAAGCTTTTCTATTAATGAAGCAGGTATCAGGTTGATGCTTGCTCCAAGGTCACATATAGCTGTCCTTGTACAGGCATTCCCTAGAGTGCATGGTATCATAAAACTTCCAGGATCCTTAAGTTTCTCTGCTAAGTTATTTTGAATGATTGCACTGCACTCTTGAGTGAGGTGGACTGCTTTTGTCTCCCTCCAATCCTTCTTATCACTTAAGATGTTCTTTCATGAACTTAGCATAAGAAGGTATCTATTCAAGAGCATCTACAAAAGGGAACTTGATCTCTAATGTTCTAAGATAATCCACAAAGCGGGCAAACTATTTATCTTTTTCCTCTTGACGGAGTTTCTGAGGAAACGGCATCTTGGACTTATACTCATCAATCTTGATTGATGAAGGCTGAGTGCCTTGTGTATTGGAAATGGGGTTTCTAGCTTGCTTAGGAAGGTTGTTATCAGTATGTGACTGGCCTCCCTTGCTTGGGCGTTCAATGCCCATATTGCTGCCCCCTTCCTAGCATTTAACGCCAGGGATACTGTTCCCTTTTGGGCATTCAACGCCCTTGTTGTTGTCCCTGATTGGGCATTCAACGCCAGGGATGGATACCCCTTCTTGGTGTTGAACGCCAATGACATTCCTCTTTGGGCATTCAATGCTCTCAGGGACATCTTGGACATCAGTTTGGGGTTCCTCTATTAGCTTTTCTTCCCTTGATCTCAGTTGAAAAGCCTGGCATTCCTCTTTTATCTGCCTGGATAACTGTTGCCTTATTTGACTCAGCTGGGCTTTTATATTCCTATTAGAAGCCTGAGTTTCTCGCACAACTTCTTGCAATTCCAGTATTTGCTGGGCAAGGGCGTGTAGTTGCTGAGACAATGGGCCATCTTGTTCTAGAGGGTTAGGTCCAATGGGTATTGCCTTAACCTCTCCTTTCATAGGAGTCTCAGCAGATGAGTACAGATGCTGATTAGTGGCAACTGTCTTAATAAGCTCCTAAGCCTCTTCAATGGTCTTTCTCATATGTATGGAACCACCAACAGAGTGGTCTAAAGACATCTTAGCCATGTCTGAAAGTCCATAGTAGAAGATGTCTAATTGTACCCATTCTGAAAATATTTCAATGGGACATTTTCTTAGCATCCTTCTATATCTTTCCCAGGCATCATGAAGAGATTCATTATCTCCTTCTTTGAAGCCTTGGATTTCTAGTCTCAGCTGGGTTATTTTCCTTGGAGGGAAGTATTGATTTAAAAACTAGTTCACTAGCTGTTTCCAAGTTTTCAAGCTAGATTTGGGTTGGTTATCTAACCACCTCTTTGCTTGGTCCTTTACAGCAAAAGGAAAGAGCAATAGTCTGTAGACCTCTTGGTATACTCCCTCATTGTGTACTGTGTTAGCAATCTTTAAGAAATCTACCAGGAACTCAGTAGGTTCTTCTTGTGGAAGCCCAGAATACTGGCAGTTTTGCTGCACTAAAGTAATTTGTTGAGGGTTTAGTTCAAAGCTACTTGCTCTGATGGGGGGTATGCTAATACTTCTTCCATAGAAGTCCACAGTGGGGTTTGTATAGGACCCTAGAGTTCTTCTGAACTCTTCATTCCCATTTAGGTTCATGATGAAGAAAGGTAGGAGAAGAAAAGGAATTAAGGAATAAGATGTAGGTTTTGATTGAAATATTTTTGTTTTTATTTGATTTATTAATTAAATTAAAAAATAAAGGTTAATTAATTAAAAAGTTTTGAAAATTAATTAATAAATTTCGAAAAAGAAGAGGGAGAAGTGAAGAAGAAATTTCGAAAATTAGAAGAGAGTGAAATTAGTTAGGAAGTTTTGAGAAAAGAAGGAAGAGAAAACAAGTAACTAATTAAGAAAGGTTTGAAAAACAGATAAGATAGAAGATTAGGAAAGATTTGATTTTGAAAATATTTGAAAAATTCAACAAGATAAGATAAGAATTTTTAATTGTTAAAATTTTAAAGAAGATAAGATAAGAAAGAATCAAATTTTAAAAGAAAATATTTGAAAAGAGGTTGAAGACGATAAGATTTGAAAATTGATTTTTGAAAAAGATTTGATTTTGAAATTGAATTTTAAAATTTGAATTTGAAATAAGATAAGATAAGATAAGATTTTTGAATTTTAAAGAAAGATAGAAAGATAAGATAGAAATTTGAAAAAGATATGATTTTTGAAAAGATTTGAATTTGAAATTTAAAACTAAGATAAGATAAGATAATGATTTTAAAATTAAATTTTGAAAAATTGGTTGTAATTTTTAAAAATTGAGATAAAGATAAGAAAAGATATTTTATTTTTTTATTTTTGAATTTAATGAAGAAAAAGAAAAACAACTAAAGGACACCAAACTTAAAATGTTTAGATCTAAAGACACCTAGCGTGCAAAAATTGCAAGGAAAAACACAAAGAGACACCAAACATAAAAATTTTAAGATCAAAACAAAAAGAAAAATAAGAACACTTTGAAGATCAAGAAGAACACCAAGAATTCAAAGAAAACAAGAACATGCAAAAGACACCAAACTTAGCAAAAACAAAGATTAAATAAAAAAAAGAAAAGATTTTTGAAAATTTTTTTATTTTTTTCAAAAGAAAAAGAAAATAAAATAAAAAACTCTAAGAAAATTACTGACAATACATAATCTAAGTAACAAGATAATCCGTTAGTTGTCCAAACTCGAAAAATCCTCGGCAACGGCGTAAAAAATTTGGTGCATAAATTCCCACACTTCATACAACTGAACCAGCAAGTGCACTGGGTCGTCCAAGTAATACCTGAGTGAGTCAGCGTCGATCCCACGAGGATTGTGGTTTGAAGCAAGCTATGGTTATCTTGTAAATCTTAGTCAGGCGGATAGAAAAGTTGATTGATTGTTTAAACGCATAAAATTGGAATAAGATGAAATTACTATGTTTGATTATAACTAGTGATAAGAAGATGGTTAAGGCATGGAGATACTTTGTTCTTCTAAATTAATCTGGTCTTACTGTCTTCTTCAACTTGTGAGTGATTTCTTCTATGGCAGGCTGTATGTGATTGATGCCGGTTGAGAGGTTGGCAATACTCCTCCAGATCTGAACCCCGGGGTTAGTGCGGATCCAGTATGATTGAAGGTGAAGCTGATGAGCGGGGTTTGTCGTGATGGTTTAGAATTTCTCTTATGAAAAGAGTTTCTTCGTTGTAAGTATAGCTTCCAAACCAATAAACAACCCTCCCAATAAAAAATTTGGGTTTGTCACAAAGTTCAACCCCAATAAAAGTAACCGAAGTATTCAAACCTCGGGTCATCTCACAAGGAATGGGCAAACATATGCATCACATTGGTTAGAGTTCCGGGGTTGATAGTCTTGATAAGAGAATTAAACTAAGAACTTAACGAACAAGAAATCTTAAGGTGTAAGAAACTAAATCAAGTACTAAATCAAGGGAACATATGATCTATTTCTATCCTAGAATTAAGCAATTAATTAAATGAAAACTAAACAAATGAGATTTTTGGTTTTCAAATGTGAATAATAAAAGGAACTCTTGGCTAGGCATGGGAATTGGAGTCACCATCCTTGTCTACAACTATAATTTGCCAATTTTGAGGAACACAAACCCACTAAGTCTACCTCCAAGAGCTTTAAGTACGTAATATTTACTCCTAAGCTTGAGGTACGTCAAGTGGCTTGGTCAATCTCAACCCATAAGTCCTAACCAATCTACTAATTAGATTAGTAGTGGGTTAATGTCAACGGGTATCAACTTAACCACAAGGGTTCTCTAATCAACAATCCAATGAGACCCAATGACTCAAGATCACCCAATTCTTATAGCTTAGGCCAAGAGTAAGAAGAACTACTCCATAATCAAAGGAAATATTTCATCAAACACATGGGGTGCATTAACGAAAGACATGTTCAAATTGCAATTAAATTGGAAATTATAAAGACCCACTAACAATTATCTATAAAGAACAACTCAATTAACACTAATAATCACAGAAAACATCAATGTACTCATAGAATTCAAGATCCATAATATTCATAACATGAGAGAGAAATTGGAAAATAACAAGATAACATAACTCAACACAAGATCTAAGCAAAATTAAACTAGAGAATTCAAATTGAGTAATCAAAACTAGAAATTAACACAATCCAATTCAGAATTTTAACAATGGGAGATCCAATCAACTAGATCTAGAGAGGAATAATGGTTTCTCTCTCTAGAAGAACAAGAACAAAAAAAAACTCTCAAAAATTGTGTCCAAGTGTGTAATGAATGATCCCCCCTTTTCCCCTTGAGTTCCTGGGTCTTTTCCATGCAGATTCAGCTTGAATTTAGGCCTTTCCAATCTCAAAAATCGCCAAGCACGATTTCTTTTAATGAGGTCACGTGCAACTCATCACGCGTACGCGTCATGTACACGTGCGCGTCGCTTGAATTTCACGATCCACGCGTGCGCGTCATGCACGCGTGCGCGTCGATGGAGATTTTCCAATCCACGCGGATGCGCCGTTCTTCGCGTGCCACACTCAACTCCTTGCATCCACGCGTGCGTGTGATGTGCGCGTGCGCGTCGAAGCCGATTTCTCCAAAGCCCAATTCTTCATGTTCCTTCCACTTGTGCATGCTTTCTTTCTCTTTTCTTAACCATTCTTACCTTACAAACTCTGAAATCACTGAACAAACATATCACGGCATCAAAAGACAATAAAAGAGGATCAAAATATGTCATTTTTAAGGCAAAAGAAGCATGTTTTCTACCATGAAGCAATATTAGGAAGAGAACACAAAACCATGTAATTTCGGTGAATAAATATCGAAAATATTGACAAAACCCCCCAAATTCTACATAATATAAACCATAAATTTGGGGTTTATCAAACCTCCCCACACTTAAACCGAGCATGTCCTCATGCTAAAGATAACAGACCAAAGATATGGGAGAAAAAGGTTCATGAAGTACAAACTACCTAAATGAATGCATGCAACTAATACAAATGCGTCTATCTACTTGTTCTAGGGCAAATCTATTCTCCAAGAACACATATGAGCCTGCGTCTATCTACTTGGTCAAGGGCAAATCTATTATCCAAGAACGCATATGAGAGTATAGGGCTAAGGTGACATGTAGTCCATGAATCCTACCAATTGAACATTCAAATGAAGTGCATATAACTTGCAAGACGAACGCTTGTGAAAGCCGGGAACAAGAAATTGAGCATCGAACCCTCACCGGAAGTGTATCCGCTCTATTCACTCAAGTGTATAGGGTTCGTCACTCAATTCTCTTCTAATCATGCTTTCCAAGATTTGTCTTTGGTGCACGAAATTGTGTATCACACTTTTCACAACTCGTACCACTAACCAGCAAGTGCACTGGGTCGTCCAAGTAATACCTTACGTGAGTAAGGGTCGAATCCCACAGAGATTGTTGGTTTGAAGCAATCGATGGTTATCTTGTAAATCTTAGTCAGGAAGTCAATTATGTTTATCAGTTGAATTATGAATAACCAGTAGAGCATAAATTAAAAGTTACTTGTTGTGTAGTAATGGAGAATATGTTGGAGTTTTGGAGATGCTTTGTCTTTTGAATCTCTGCTTTCCTCTGTCTTCTGATTCACGCACGCACATCCTCCTATGGCATGCTGTGTGTTGGTGGATCACCGTTGTCAATGGCTACCTTCCATCCTTCCAGTGAAAACTACGCTCACGCGCTCTGTCACAGCATGGCTAATCACCGGTTGGTTCTCGATCCGGTTGGAATAGGATTTACTATCCTTTTGCATCTGTCACTAACGCCCAGCCTTCAGGAGTTTGAAGCTCGTCACAGTCATTCAATCCTTGAATCCTACTCGGAATGCCACAGACAAGGCTTAGACTTTCCGGATTCTCATGAATGCCGCCATCAGTTCTAGCTTATACCACGGAGATTCTGATTAAAGAATCTAAGAGACACTCATTCAATCGGATATAGAACGGAGATGGTTGTCAGGCACACGTTCGTGGGTTGAGGAAGGTGATGAATGTCACAGATCATCACCTTCATCACAGTTAAGCGCGAATGAACATCTTAGATAGGAACAAGCGTGTTTGAATGGAAAACAGAAATACTTGCATTAGTTCATTGAGACACAGCAGAGCTCCTCCCCCCCAACAATGGGGTGTAGAGACTCATGCCGTCAGAGAATACAAAGTTTAGATCTGAAATGTCATGAGATACAAAATAAGTCTCTAAAAGTTGTTTAAATACTAAACTAGTAGCCTAGGTTTACAAAAATTGGATAAACCATGATGGATGATGCAGAGATCCACTTCTGGGGCCCACTTGGTGGGTGCTGGGGCTGAGACTTAAGCAATTCACGTGCAGAGGCCATTTGTGGAGTTGAACGCCAGTTTACGTCGTCTATTCTTGTGCAAAGTATGGACTATTATATATTGTTGGAAAGCCCGGGATGTCTACTTTCCAACGCAATTGGAAGCATGCCATTTCGAGTTCTGTAGCTCAAGAAATTCGATTTTGAGTGCAGGGAGGTCAGAATCCAACAGCATCAGCAGTCCTTTTTCAGCCTGAATCAGATTTTTGCTCAGCTCCTTTAATTTCAGCCAGAAAAATACCTGAAATTACAGAAAAACACACAACTCATAGTAAAGTCCAGAAATATGAATTTTTCCTAAAAACTACTAGAAATAGACTAAAAACTAACTAAAACAGACTCTAAACTATATGAAATTATCCCCAAAAAGCGTATAAAATATCCGCTCATCACAACACCAAACTTAAACTGTTGCTTGTCCTCAAGCAACTAGACAAATAAAATAGAAGACTAATAGGTTGAGAAGCAATAATATCTCAGAGTTTTTGAATGAAGCTCAGATTCTACTTAGATGAGCGGGACTAGTAGCTTTTTGCTTCTGAACAGTTTTGGCATCTCACTTTTTCCATTGAAGCTCAGAGTGATTGGCATCTATAGGAACTTAGAATTCAGATAATGTTATTGATTCTCTTAGTTCAGTGTGATGATTCTTGAACACAGCTTCTTTCTGAGTCTTGGCCGTGGCCCTAAGCACTTTGTTTTCCAGTATTACCACCGGATACATAAATGCCACAGACACATAACCGGGTGAACCTTTTCAGATTGTGACTCAGCTTTGCTAAAGTCCCCAGTTAGAGGTGTCCAGAGTTCTTAAGCACACTCTTCTTTTTGCTTGGACCTTGACTTTAACCGCTCAGTCTCAAGTTTTCACTTGACACCTTCACGCCACAAGCACATGGTTAGGGACAGCTTGGTTTAGCCGCTTAGGCCAGGATTTTATTCCTTCGTGGCCCTCCTATCCACTGATGCTCAAAGCCTTGGGATCCTTTTCATTACCCTTGCCTTTTGGTTTTAAGGGCTATTGGCTCTTTGCTCTTGCCTCTTGGTTTTAAGAGCTTTTGGCTTTTTCTGCTTGCTTTTTCTTTTTCTTTCTAAATTTTTTTTTCTACTTTTTTTTTTCTGCAAGCTTTGTTCTTTGCTGCTTTTTCTTGCTTCAAGAATCATTTTAATGATTTTTCAGATTATCAATAACATGTCTCATGTTCATCATTCTTTCAAGAGCCAACATATTTTACAGTCTTAAGCAACAAATTCAAAAGACATATGCACTGTTCAAGCATTCATTCAGAAGACAGAAAGCATTGCCACCACATTTAACCAATTAGAATTTGTTTTATTTAAACTCGAAATTTTATTGCTTCTTATTCAAAAGATCTACTATTTTATTCATGTTTAATGATGATGAGAAAAATAGACTATAACTTAATTGGGGATAAAATCAAACTAGACACTAATTACTACTAATGATCATGTAATGAAGACACAGACATAGATAAGCACTTAACATAGAGAAAACGAAAAACAGAGAAAGTAAGAACAAGGAACGAGTCCACCTTAGTGATGATGGCATTTCCTTCTTGAGGCACCAATGACGTTCTTGAGCTCTTTTATGTCTCTTCCTTGCCTTTGTGGCTTGATTCCTAGTGATTTTTGGTATTTCTATCCTCAGTTGCTTCCAATAATTATGCAGAATCAATATCTTGAAGCTCCACATAACCATATGGTGACACACTTGTAATCACGTATGGTCCCCTCCACCGGGATTTCAGTTTTCCGGGGAATAGCCTGAGTCTAGAGTTAAACAACAGAACCTTCTGTCCTGATTCAAAGATTCTAGATGACAGCTTTCTGTCATGCCACTTCTTTGATTTTTCTTTATATAGCTTGGCATTTTCGAAAGCTGTGAATCTGAACTCCTCTAGCTCATTTAGCTGGAGCAATTGTTTTTCTCCTGCTAATTTGGCATCTAAGTTTAGGAATCTGGTTGCCCAGTAGGCCTTATGTTCCAGTTCCACGGGCAAGTGGCATGCCTTACCATACACGAGTTGGTATGGAGAGGTCCCTATAGGGGTCTTGAAGCCAAATGAGTTATGGGACTTTATTTTAAGAAAGATTATTTTTGAAAACACCAAACTTAAAGTTTGGCACAGGATTTAATAGAAAAATTATTTTTGAAAAAGGTTTTTTAAAAAATATGATAGCCAATTATCATGAACATAAACACCACCTTCTAAATAACTGAGCTATAAATTTAAAGTATTTTAACAAGAGGTAATTAATAAAAGACTCTAAACCAAAAAAAAAGAAAGATTTTTCCTAATCTAAGCAACAAAATAATCCGTCAGTTGTTCAAACACGAACAATCCCCGGCAACGGCGCCAAAAACTTGGTGCACGAAATTGTGTATCACACTTTTCACAACTCGTACCACTAACCAGCAAGTGCACTGGGTCGTCCAAGTAATACCTTAGGTGAGTAAGGGTCGAATCCCACAGAGATTGTTGGTTTGAAGCAATCTATGGTTATCTTGTAAATCTTAGTCAGGAAGTCAATTATGTTTATCAGTTGAATTATGAATAACCAGTAGAGCATAAATTAAAAGTTACTTGTTGTGTAGTAATGGAGAATATGTTGGAGTTTTGGAGATGCTTTGTCTT
>NC_029792.2:50044045-50053086 GCF_000816755.2 Arachis ipaensis
GGTTACAAAATATGAGTGGACTATGATGGATGATGCAGAGATCCACTTCTGGGGCCCACTTGGTGTGCTGGGGCCCACTTGGTGTGTGTTGGGGCTGAGATTTCGTGCAGAGGCCATTTGTGGAGTTGAACGCCAGTTTTTGTGCCAGTTTGGGCGTTCAACTCCAGTTTTTGATCCTTTTCTGGCGCTGGACGCCAGAATTGGGCAGAGAACTGGCGTTGAACGCCAGTTTACGTCGTCTATCCTTGTGCAAAGTATGGACTATTATATATTGCTGGAAAGCCCTAGATGTCTACTTTCCAACGCAATTGGAAGCATGCCATTTCGAGTTCTGTAGCTCCAGAAAATCCATTTTGAGTGCAGGGAGATCAGAATCCAACAGCATCAGCAGTCCTTTTTCAGCCTGAATCAGATTTTTGCTCAGCTCCTTCAATTTCAGCCAGAAAAATACCTGAAATTACAGAAAAATACACAACTCATAGTAAAGTCCAGAAATATGAATTTTTCCTAAAAACTACTAGAAATAGACTAAAAACTAACTAAAACATACTCTAAACTATATGAAATTATCCCCAAAAAGCGTATAAAATATCCGCTCATCAGTCTTTCATATAACAATCAACAATTACTCAATGCATGCATACAAGTATCATGAGGTCTTTTTCATAGGTTGTAATGGGGCTAGGGTGAAGGTAAGGATGAATATGGTCAAGTGAGCTTGAAATTTGAATCTTTGATTAATTTAAGCTCTCACCAAATACATATAACAACCTATACAATTCTAATACAATGCCTAGCTACCCATGATGGCCTCAATCCTATAAATACATGTATATATGGAATAATGGATATAAAGAATCAGACAAATCAAAAATCACAATCATAGCAAGAGAATAATACACACAAGAATGGAAATAAGTGGTTAGAAGATATAACCACACAATAAGGCTCAAAACTTACATGCTTGTGTTCCTAGCTCAAAAATCATGTTCCAAGATACATTCTTCAAGCAAATTATTGCAAATTTTTTTTTAAATTAGTATGGTGCCCTGAAAACACATTTTCTTGGAAAAGAAGTGATCACTCTAACCAAGTAGTCCTAATAAGAAAAAACTAACTAAACATGCAAGGCGTCCTAACTAACAAAACAAAAGAGAATTAAAGTCCTAACTAACAAAACAAAAGAGAATTAAAGTCCATGGATGTTAAGGGGAGGAGATTATTACACACGGAGATCGGTCGGATGACCTCCCCACACTTATGAATTAGCATGGTCCTCCGTGCTACTAGTGAAGCGCAAAGGGCGATCGGGACCGGAACCTCCACTATCCTCCTCGTGATTTCCACTGTCACTTGGGGTCAAGGTGGATGTAGATATATGGCGTTCCTCTATTGATGGGGTAACATGACTCAAAAGCTTCTTTAGGTAAGCAAATTGGCGTTGATTCCACTGTTCATATCTATCTATCTTCTTGTGTAGATCCTCAAGTCGTTGGTGGGTGGATCTTTGTGGTGGTGCAGATGAGGTGGAAGGAACAGTAGTGGAGGGGCTATGTCAAGGCTTGGGGTGTCTATGGGAGGCTGCAAGTATTTTCTGCTTAGGACTACATCGCCCTTTGCCAGAATCAAAGCTTTCACGTCCGTGGTTTCCTAAGGAACACCCGCAGCAGCAACTAAATCAGATACCAATGCTGGAAATGGTAGATTACCCCAGGCGTAGACTTGACTCATCGCTTGTTGGATGGTGCACAAATTGTAAATCACACTTTTCAGAACTCATACTACTAACCAGCAAGTGCACTGGGTCGTCCAAGGAGATTGTCGGCTTGAAGCAAGTTATGGTTATTTTGTAATGCTTAGTTAGGAAATTAATAATAAAAATGGTTGGGTTTATGAAAAGTAATTAACATAAAATAAATAATACTTGTTATGCAGTAACGGAGAACAGATTGAGGTTTTGGAGATGCTCTGTCTTCTGAATCTCTGCTTTCCTACTGTCTTTTTCTTCACGCACGCAAGGCTCCTTCCATGGCAAGCTGTATGTTGGTGGATCACCGTTGTCAATGGCTACCATCCATCCTCTCAGGGAAAATGGTCCAAATGCGCTGTCACCGCACGGCTAGTCATCTGTCGGTTCTCACTCATGTTGGAATAGAATCTATTGATTCTTTTGCATCTGTCACTATGCCCAACACTCGCGAGTTCGAAGCTCATCACAGTCATCCCTTCCCAGATCCTACTCAGAATACCGGTGCCAAACTTTAAGTTTGGTGTTTTCTTGTTGATTTCTCTGTGTTTTTCGAAAATTTTAGTTTGGTTTTCTAAAAATTTTAAGTTTGGTGTTCTTCCTTCGTGTTCTTGTGTTCTTGTGAATCTTCAAAGTGTTCTTGAGTTTTCCTTGTGTCTTGATCTTAAAATTTTTATGTTTGGTGTTCCTTAGTGTTTTTCCCTTAATTTTCGAAAACAAGGAGCTTCAGATCTAAAAAAAATTTTAAATCTTGTGCTATCTTATTGTTTTTCTCTCTCCTCTTTAAATTCAAAAATATCTTTTTTTCTCTGTTTTAAAAGCAAATTTTTGAAATCTATTTCTAAAATTCAGATTTTATTTCAAAATTTAAAACCTTTTTCAAAAATCATCTTAGCCTTTTCAAAACATCCTAACCACTTTCCCTTTCCTCAATTTTTCGAAAATCTTCACTCATTTTTTTTATTTATTTTATTTTGATTTATTTTGTTTACGAAATAAATAAATAATTAAATAAATAAAAATATTTTCTCTATTTTACATCATCTCCCTTTCTCCATCATGGACCTAAGCAGAAATAAACAGTCCAGGCGGACTCTGGGGTCATATTCTAACCCCTCTACTGCTTCATATGGGAGTAGTATCTGCATACCCTCCATTGGAGTCAGTAGCTTTGAGTTGAATCCTCAGCTCATTATCATGGTGCAGTAAAATTGCCAGTATTCCGGTCTTCCATAGGAAGAACCTACAGAGTTTCTGGCACAGTTTTTACAAATTGCTGACACAGTACATGATAAGGAAATAGATCAGGATGTCTACAGACTATTACTGTTTCCATTTGCTGTGAAAGATCAAGCTAAGAGGTGGTTAAATAACCAACCTAAGGCCAGCATAAGGACATGAAAACAGCTGACAGAAAAATTCCCGAATCAATACTTTCCCCCAAAACGGATGACACAGCTAAGGCTGGACATCCAATGCTTTAAACAAAGAGATAATGAATCTCTTTATGATGCATGCGAGAGATACAGAGAGATGCTACGAAAATGCCCCTCTGAAATGTTTTCAGAGTGGGTTCAGTTAGACATCTTCTATTATGGGCTTACAGAAGGAGCTCAGATGTCTCTAGATTACTCAGCTGGTGGATCTATCCACACGAGAAAGACAATTGAAGAGGCTCAAGAGCTCATTGATACAGTTGCCAGGAATCAGCATCTGTACCTAAGCAGTGACCCTTCCATGAAAGAAGAGGTTAAGACAGTAACTGCTGAACTCAGTCCTGTAAAACAAGCTGCTGAATTCAATCAGCAATTGGACTTTCTAACAAAGCAGTTAGCCGAATTCAAAGATAGGTTACAAGAGACAAGGATGGCTAATATACATATGGACGAACAGTTTAAGCAAACAAAGCAACAGCTGTCAAGGCAAATAACAGAAGAATGTCAAGCAGTTCAACTAAGAAGTGGGAAAACATTAAATACCCCACCTCAAATTAGCAAAAAGCTAAGAAATGAGCAAACCACCCAAAATTCACCTGAGGACAGTAAGAGCCCAGGGAAAAGTAATTCTGGAACTAAAACGCCAGAAATTTGGTGGAAGGCTGGCGCTGAACGCCCAGACCATGCTCAGGACTGGCGTTCAATGCCAGAAACAAGGCAGGACTGGCGTTCAACGCCAGAAATAGGCAAGGATCTGGCGTTGAACGCCCAAAATGGGCAAGATCTGGTGCTGAACGCCCAAAATGGGCACAGTTCTGGCGTTCAGACGCCAGGAACAGACAAGGAGCTGGCGTCCAATTTCACTCCAGCTTCTAACCCTGGTACTCAACTGCCAGTGAGGGATCAGACACATACAAATGCTGATAACAACCCCTCTAAAAAGGCTTCTTCAACCACTTCTATAGGCAATAAACCTGCAGCAACTAAGGTTGAGGAATATAAAGCCAAGATACCTTATCCTCAAAAACTCCGGAAAGAGGAGCAGGATAAGCAATTTGGTCGCATTGCAGCTTACCTCAGGACTCTTGAAATAAAGATTCCATTTGCATAAGCACTAGAGCAAATACCTTCTTATGCCAAGTTCATGAAAGAGATCTTGAGTCATAAAAAGGATTGGAGAGAAACAGAAAGAGTTCTCCTGACTGAAGAATGCAGTGCAGTCATTCTGAAAAGCTTTCCTGAAAAGCTTAAAGACCCTAGGAGTTTTCTGATACCATGCATATTAGAAGGTCAATGCACCAAGACAGCTTTATGCGATCTTGGGGCAAGCATCAACCTAATACCTGCATCCACTATCAGAAAGCTTGGCTTAACTGAAGAAGTTAAACCAACCCGGATATGAAGTAGGAAAACATCTTTAAAGATGTTCAGCCTGATTTAGAGGATTCAGAGGACATGAAAGAGCCTCTGAAAATTCTTCTGGAAGAAGAAAAACCTCCTAAACCCGAGCTCAAGCCATTACCACCATCCTTGAAATATGCATTTCTGGGAGAAGGTGACACTTTTCCAGTGATCATAAGCTCTGCCTTAAATTCACAGGAAGAGGAAGCACTTATTCAAGTGCTAAGGACACACAAGACAGCTCTTGGGTGGTCCATAGCTGACCTTAAGGGCATAAGCCCAGCTAGATGCTTGCACAAAATCTTATTGGAGGATAATGCTAAACCAGTGGTTCAACCACAGAGGCGGCTAAATCCAGCCATGAAAGAAATGGTGCAAAAAGAGGTCACCAAACTACTAGAGTCTGGGATTATTTATCCTATTTCTGATAGCCCCTGGGTGAGCCCTGTCCAAGTCGTTCCAAAAAAGGGAGGAATGACAGTGATTCATAATGAAAAAAATGAACTGGTTCCTACAAGAACAGTTACAGGGTGGCGCATGTGTATTGACTACAGAAGGCTCAATACAGCCACCAGAAAGGATCATTTTCCTTTACCATTCATAGACCAGATGCTAGAAAGACTAGCAGGTCATGAGTATTACTGCTTTTTGGACGGCTACTCAGGCTATAACCAGATTGCAGTAGATCCTTAGGATCAAGAAAAAATAGCATTCACATGTCCATCTGGAGTGTTTGCTTATAGAAGGATGCCATTTGGGCTGTGTAATGTGCCTGCAACCTTCCAGAGATGCATGCTCTCTATTTTTTCTGATATGGTGGTAAATTTTCTGGAAGTCTTCATGGATGACTTCTCAGTATATGGAGACTCATTCAGCTCCTGTCTTGATCACCTGAAACTTGTTCTGAAAAGATGCCAAGAGACTAACCTAGTTTTAAACTGGGAAAAATGTCACTTCATGGTGACTGAAGGGATTGTTCTTGGGCATAAAATCTCAAACAAGGGAATAGAGGTGGATCAAGCAAAAATAGAGGTAATTGAAAAATTACCACCACCTGCCAATGTTAAGGCAGTCAGAAGCTTTCTGGGGCATGCAGGATTCTATAGGAGGTTTATAAAGGATATTTCATAAATCGCAAAACCTCTAAGCAATCTGCTACCTGCTGACACGCCATTTGTGTTTGACACAGAGTGTCTGCAGGCGTTTGAAACGCTGAAAGCTAAGCTGGTCACAACACCAGTTATTTTTGCACCAGACTGGACATTACCATTTGAGCTAATGTGTGATGCCAGTGATCACGCCATTGGTGCAGTGTTGGGATAGAGGCATGACAAGCTTCTGCACGTCATTTATTACGCTAGTCGCGTTCTAAATGATGCCCAGAAAAATTATACAACCACAGAAAAAGAATTACTTGCAGTGGTTTACGCCATTGACAAGTTCAGATCATACTTAGTAGGATCAAAAGTGATTGTGTATACTGATCATGCTGCTCTTAAATATCTACTCACAAAGCAGGATTCAAAACCCAGGCTCATCAGATGGGTGTTGCTTATGCAAGAGTTTGATATAGAAATAAGAGACAGAAAAGAAACAGAGAACCAAGTGGCTGATCATCTATCCCGGATAGAGGCAGTAGAAGGGATGCCCCTCCCCTCTCTTGAGATCTCTGAGACCTTTCCGGATGAGCATTTATTTGCCATTCAGGAAACACCATGGTTTGCCGATATTGCAAACTATAAAGCTGCAAGGTTCATACCCAAGGAATACAACAGGATACAAAAGAAGAAATTAATTACTGATGCAAAGTACTACTTGTGGGATGAACCCTATCTCTTTAAGAGATGTGCAGACGGAATAATCTGTAGGTGTGTGCCTAGAGAAGAAGCACAGAGGATCCTATGGCATTGCCATGGATCTCAATATGGAGGCCATTTCGGAGGTGAGCGAACAGCCACCAAGGTCCTCCAATGTGGCTTCTATTGGCCCACACTCTATAAAGATTCCTGAGAGTTTGTACGTAACTGTAACAGTTGCCAGAGAGCTGGTAATCTGCCTCATGGTTACGCCATGCCTCAACAAGGAATCTTGGAAGTTGAGTTGTTTGATGTATGGGGAATTGACTTCATGGGACCTTTCCCACCATCATACTCAAACACTTATATTCTGGTGGCAGTTGAATATGTATCAAAATGGGTTGAGGCCATTGCCACACCCACCAATGATACTAAAACAGTGCTGAAGTTCTTCCAGAAACATATCTTTAGCAGGTTTGGTGTCCCTAGAGTACTAATCAGTGATGGGGGCACTCACTTCTGCAATAAATAGCTTTACTCTGCCGTGGTTTGGTATGGAATTTGCCATAAGGTGGCTACTCCATATCATCCACAAACTAACGGGCAAGCTGAAGTCTCTAACAGAGAATTAAAGAGAATCCTAGAACGTACAGTAAGTACCCGTAGAAAGGATTGGGCATGGAGCTTGGATGATGCTCTGTGGGCTTACAGAACAGCATTCAAGGCCCCCTATAGGAACCTCTCCATACCAACTTGTGTATGGTATGGCATGTCACCTGCCCGTGGAACTGGAACATAAAGCCTACTGGGCAACCAGATTCCTAAACTTTGATGCCAAATTAGCAGGAGAAAAAAGATTGCTCCAGCTAAATGAGCTAGAGGAAATCAGATTCACAACTTTCAAAAATGCCAAGCTTTATAAAGAAAAATAAAAAAAGTGGCATGACAGAAAGCTGTCATCTAGAATCTTTGAGCCAGGACAGAAGGTTCTGCTGTTCAACTCTAGACTCAGGCTATTCCCCGGGAAATTGAAATCCCGGTGGAGGGGACCATACGTGATTACAAGTGTATCACCATATGGTTATGTGGAGCTTCAAGATATTGATTCTGATAAGAGGTTCATTGTCAATGGACAAAGAATCAAGCTTTATCTTGAAGGCAACGTTGAACAAGAGTGCTCAAGGCTGAAGCTAGACTAAAAGCTCAGCAAGGTCCAGCTAAAGACAATAAAGAAGCGCTTGCTGGGAGGCAACCCAACCATGGGGCATCAATCCTCCAAGCATTTTGCCCCATTTCTATTTTTATTTTTATTTGTTTATATAGAGTTCATTGATGACAAAGTAAAGAATCAATTGCATAAGTTCACAGGGTTACAGAAAGAATCTGCACACAAAACAGAGAAAAAGAGCTCACTGGCAAGAAAACGCCAGTAAGAGCCTATTTTGGGCGTTCAGCGCCCAAAAGGGGCAGCCAGTGAGCGCTGAACGCCAGTAAGGATAGCAATCTGGCGTTTAACGCCAGAAAAGGGCAACAACTGGGCGTTGAACGCCCAGGAGATCAGCATTTGGGCGTTGAACGCCCAAAACAGGCAGTGTTTGGGCGTTCAAACGCCAGGATGATAGGGAGGAGGCAAAATTCATTTTTCTTCATATTTTTTCATTCCAATCTTGATTTTATGAGTATATCTCAGTTGAGAAACCAATCACCAAAGCATCAATGGAAAAACAACAAGCACAGGATGATCCCACCAAGAAGAAAACACAGGAATTTCTCCCAGAAATCCCTCAATCTGAATACTGGGAGTATCTTGAGACGTCTATCACCAAGAAACGGGAAGCTATGGAGCAAATAATAAAAGAACAGAAGGAACACAGTCAAATGCTGACCTATATGTTTAAAGAACAAGAGGAGCAAGGGCGTGACTTAAGGGAATTGAAGCGCCAGAAGTTATCTCTTGAAGAATCAAGCACCCCACGGATCAGAGGAACACCCATTTTCCAGAACAAAGGTTGTTAAATTCCAATTTCTGCCTTAACTCTGTGATAGTGTCATTAGAGAAGTTCACCTTAGGAGTCATATAGTAGTAATTAGTATCTATTTTGATTTTATCTCCAGTTAAGCCATAGTCCATTTTTCTCATCATCAGCAAACATGAATAAAATAGTAGATCTTTTGAATAAGAGGCAATAAAATTTCGAGTTTTAATAAGAGAAATTCTAATTAGTTACATGTGGTGACAATACTTTCTGTCTTCTGAATGAATGCTTGAACAGTGCATATGTCTTTTGAATTTGTTGTTTAAGACTGTTAAATATGTTGGCTCTTGAAAGAATGATGAACATGAGACATGTTATTGATAATCTGAAAAATCATAAAAATGATTCTTGAAGCAAGAAAAAGCAGCAAAAAAAAAAAAGGAAAGCAGAAAAAGCCAATAGCCCTTAAAATCAAAAGGCAAGGGTAATAAAAAGGATTCCAAGGCTTTGAGCATCAGTGGATAGGAGGGCCTAAGGGAATAAAATCCTGGCCTAAGCGGCTAAATCAAGCTGTCCGTAACCATGTGCTTGTGGCGTGAAGGTGTCAAGTGAAAACTTGAGACTGAGCGGTTAAAGTCAAGGTCCAAAGCAGAAAGAAGAGTGTGCTTAAGAACCCTGGACACCT
>NC_029792.2:50053215-50055621 GCF_000816755.2 Arachis ipaensis
ACTGATGCTGTTGGATTCTGACCTCCCTGCACTCAAAGTGGATTTTCTGGAGCTACAGAACTTGAAATGGCGAAATTCCAATTGCGTTGGAAAGTAGACATCCAGGGCTTTCTAGAAATATATAATAGTCCATACTTCGCCCAAGGATAGATGATGTAAACTGGCGTTCAACGCCAGTTATCTGCCCAATTCTGGCGTCCAGCGCCGGAAAAGGATTAAAAGTTGGAGTTCAACGCCAGAAATGGATCCAAACCTGGCGTTGAACGCCCAAAACAGCCTTATGTACGTGAAATGTTTAAGTCTCAGCCCCAGCACACACCAAGTGGGCCCCAGAAGTGGATCTCTGCACCATCTGTCATAGTATACTCACTTTTTGTAAACCTAGGCTACTAGTTTAGTATTTAAACAACTTTTAGAGACTTATTTTGTATCTCATGACATTTTTAGATCTGAATTTTGTACTCTTTGACGGCATGAGTCTCTAAACTCCATTGTTGGGGGTGAGGAGCTCTGCTGTGTCTCGATGAATTAATGCAAGTATTCCTGTTTTCTATTCAAACATGCGTGTTCCTATCTAAGATATTCATTCGCACTTCAACATGAATGTGATGAACGTGACAATCATCATCATTCCCCCATGAACGCGTGCCTGACAACCACCTCCATTCTACATCAGATTGAATGAATATCTCTTAGATTCCTTAATCAGAATCTCCGTGGTATAAGCTAGATTGATGGCGGCATTCATGAGAATCCGGAAAGTCTAAACCTTGTCTGTGGTATTCCGAGTAGGATTCAGGGATTGAATGACTCTGACGAGCTTCAAACTCGCGAGTGCTGGGCGTAGTGACAGACGCAAAAGGAGGGTGAATCCTATTCCGGTACGATTGAGAACCTGCAGATGATTAGCCGTGCGGTGACAGCGCACCTGGACCCTTTTCACTGAATTCACAATTCGTGCACCAAGTTTTTGGCGCTGTTGCCGGGGATTGTTCGTGCCTGGACAACCAACGGTTTATTTTGTTGCTTAGATTAGGAAAAATTTTTCCTTTTGTTTAGAGTCTCGTATTATTGTCGTGTTAAAATTTTAGAATCCTTATTTTCTTATTAAAACATTTTTCAAAAATAATTTTTCTATTAAATCCGGTGCCAAACTTTAAGTTTGGTGTTTTCTTGTTGATTTCTCTGTGTTTTTCGAAAATTTTAGTTTGGTTTTCTAAAAATTTTAAGTTTGGTGTTCTTCTTTCGTGTTCTTGTGTTCTTGTGAATCTTCAAAGTGTTCTTGAGTTTTCCTTGTGTCTTGATCTTAAAATTTTTAAGTTTGGTGTTCCTTAGTGTTTTTCCCTTAAAAATTTTCGAAAACAAGGAGCTTCAGATCTAAAAAAAATTTTAAATCTTGTGCTATCTTAATTTTTTTCTCCCTCCTCTTTAAATTCAAAAATATCTTTTTTTTCTCTGTTTTAAAAGCAAATTTTTGAAATCTATTTCTAAAATTCAGATTTTTATTTCAAAATTTAAAACCTTTTTCAAAAATCATCAAACCCTTTTCAAAACTTCCTAACCACTTTCCCTTTCCTCAGTTTTTCGAAAATCTTCACTCATTTTTTTTATTTATTTTATTTTGATTTATTTTGTTTCCGAAATAAATAAATAATTAAATAAATAAAAATATTTTCTCTATTTTACATCATCTCCCTTTCTCCATCATGGACCTAACCGGAAATGAACAGTCCAGGCGGACTCTGGGGTCATATTCTAACCCCTCTACTGCTTCATATGGGAGTAGTATCTGCATACCCTCCATTGGAGTCAGTAGCTTTGAGTTGAATCCTCAGCTCATTATCATGGTGCAGTAAAATTGCCAGTATTCCGGTCTTCCACAGGAAGAACCTACAGAGTTTCCGGCACAGTTTTTACAAATTGCTGACACAGTACATGATAAGGAAATAGATCAGGATGTCTACAGACTATTACTGTTTCCATTTGCTGTGAAAGATCAAGCTAAGAGCTGGTTAAATAACCAACCTAAGGCCAGCATAAGGACATGAAAACAGCTGACAGAAAAATTCCCGAATCAATACTTTCCCCCAAAACGGATGACACAGCTAAGGCTGGACATCCAAGGCTTTAAACAAAGAGATAATAAATCTCTTTATGACGCCTGGGAGAGATACAGAGAGATGCTACGAAAATGCCCCTCTGAAATGTTTTCAGAGTGGGTTCAGTTAGACATCTTCTATTATGGGCTTACAGAAAGAGCTCAGATGTCTCTAGATTACTCAGCTGGTGGATCTATCTACATGAGAAAGACAATTGAAGAGGCTCAAGAGCTCATTGATACAGTTGCCAGGAATCAGCATCTGTACCTAAGCAGTGACCCTTCCATGAAAGAAGAGGTCAAAACAG
>NC_029792.2:50055638-50146303 GCF_000816755.2 Arachis ipaensis
GCAAAATGGGCACAGTTCTGGCGTTCAGACGCCAGGAACAGACAAGGAGCTGGCGTCCCATTTCACTCCAACTTCTAACCCTGGCACTCAACTGCCAGTGAGGGATCAGATACACACAAATGCTGATAACAACCCCTCTAAAAAGGCTTCTTCAACCACTTCTATAGGCAATAAACCTGCAGCAATTAAGGTTGAGGAATATAAAGCCAAGATACCTTATCCTCAAAAACTCCGGAAAGAGGAGCAGGATAAGCAATTTGCTCACTTTGCAGCTTACCTCAGGACTCTTGAAATAAAGATTCCATTTGCAGAAGTACTTGAGCAAATACCTTCTTATGCCAAGTTCATGAAAGATATCTTGAGTCATAAAAAGGATTGGAGAGAAACAGAAAGAGTTCTCCTCACTGAAGAATGCAGTGCAGTCATTCTGAAAAGCTTTCCTGAAAAGCTTAAAGACCTTGGGAGTTTTCTGATACCATGCATATTAGAAGGTCAATGCACCAAGACAGCTTTATGCGATCTTGGGGCAAGCATTAACCTAATAACTGCATCCACTATCAGAAAGCTTGGCTTAACTGAAGAAGTTAAACCAACCCGGATATGTCTCCAACTTGCTGATGGCTCCACTAAATACCCATCAGGCGTGATTGAAGACATGATTGTCAGAGTTGGGCCATTCGCCTTTCCCACTGACTTTGTTGTGATGGAAATGGAGGAGCACAAGAGTGCTACTCTCATTCTAGAAAGACCCTTCCTAGCAACTGGACGATCCCTCATTGACGTCCAACAGGGGGAAATAACCCTAAGAGTCAATGATGATGAGTTTAAGTTGAACGCTGTCAAAGCCATGCAGCATCCTGACACATCAAAAGACTGCATGAAAGTTGATCTTATTGACACTTTGGTAGAAGAGATCAACATGGCTGAGAGTCTCGAATCAGAGTTGGAAAACATCTTTAAAGATGTTCAGCCTGATTTAGAGGATTCAGAGGACATGAAAGAGCCTCTGAAAATTCTTCTGGAAGAAGAAAATCCTCCTAAACCCGAGCTCAAGCCATTACCACCATCCTTGAAATATGCATTTCTGGGAGAAGGTGACACTTTTCCAGTGATCATAAGCTCAGCCTTAAATTCACAGGAAGAGGAAGCACTTATTCAAGTGCTAAGGACACACAAGACAGCTCTTGGGTGGTCCATAGGTGACCTTAAGGGCATAAGGCCAGCTAGATGCTTGCACAAAATCTTATTGGAGGATAATGCTAAACCAGTGGTTCAACCATAGAGGCGGCTAAATCCAGCCATGAAAGAAGTGGTGCAAAAAGAGGTCACCAAACTACTAGAGGCTGGGATTATTTATCCTATTTCTGATAGCCCCTGGGTGAGCCCTATCCAAGTCGTTCCGAAAAAGGGAGGCATGACAGTGATTCATAATGAAAAAAATGAATTGGTTCCTACAAGAACAGTTACAGGGTGGCGCATGTGTATTGACTACAGAAGGCTCAATACAGCCACCAGAAAGGATCATTTTCCTTTACCATTCATAGACCAGATGCTAGAAAGACTAGCAGGTCATGAGTATTACTGCCTTTTGGATGGCTACTCAGGCTATAACCAGATTGCAGTAGATCCTTAGGATCAAGAAAAAACAGCATTCAAACGTCCATCTAGAGTGTTTGCTTATAGAAGGATGCCATTTGGGCTGTGTAATGTGCCTGCAACCTTCCAGAGATGCATGCTCTCTATTTTCTCTGATATGGTGGAAAAATTTCTGGAAGTCTTCATGGATGACTTCTCAGTATATGGAGACTCATTCAGCTCCTGTCTTGATCACCTGAAACTTGTTCTGAAAAGATGCCAAGAGACCAACCTAGTTTTAAACTGGGAAAAATGTCACTTCATGGTGACTGAAGGGATTGTTCTTGGGCATAAAATTTCAAACAAGGGAATAGAGGTGGATCAAGCAAAAATAGAGGTAATTAAAAAATTACCACCACCTGCCAATGTTAAGGCAATCAGAAGCTTTCTGGGGCATGTAGGATTCTATAGGAGGTTTATAAAGGATTTTTCAAAAATTGCAAAACTTCTAAGCAATCTGCTGGCTGCTGACACGCCATTTGTGTTTGACACAGAGTGCCTGCAGGCGTTTGAAACGCTGAAATCTAAGCTGGTCACAGCACCAGTTATTTCTGCACCAGACTGGACATTACCATTTGAGCTAATGTGTGATGCCAGTGATCACACCATTAGTGCAGTGTTGGGACAGAGGCATGACAAGCTTCTGCACGTCATTTATTACGCTAATCGCGTTCTAAATGATGCCCAGAAAAATTACACAACCACAGAAAAAGAATTACTTGCAATGGTTTACGCCATTGACAAGTTCAGATCATACTTAGTAGGATCAAAAGTGATTGTGTATACTGATCATGCTGCTCTTAAATATCTACTCACAAAGCAGGATTCAAAACCCAGGCTCATCAGATGGGTGTTGCTTCTGCAAGAGTTTGATATAGAAATAAGAGACAGAAAAGGGACAGAGAACCAAGTGGCTGATCATCTATCCCGGATAGAGGCAGTAGAAGGGACGCCCCTCCCCTCTCTTAAGATCTCTGAGACCTTTCCGGATGAGCATTTATTTGCCATTCAGGAAACACCATGGTTTGCCGATATTGCAAACAATAAAGCTGCAAGGTTCATACCCAAGGAATACAACAGGATACAAAAGAAGAAATTAATTACTAATGCAAAGTACTACTTGTGGGATGAACCCTATCTCTTTAAGAGATGTGCAGACGGAATAATCCATAGGTGTGTGCCTAGAGAAGAGAAGTCTCTAACAGAGAATTAAAGAGAATCCTAGAACAGACAGTAAGTACCCGTAGAAAGGATTGGGCACGGAACTTGGATGATGCTCTGTGGGCTTACAGAACAGCATTCAAGACCCCTATAGGAACCTCTCCATACCAACTTGTGTATGGTAAGGCATGTCACCTGCCCGTGGAACTGGAACATAAAGTCTACTGGGCAACCAGATTCCTAAACTTTGATGCCAAATTAGCAGGAGAAAAAAGATTGCTCCAGCTAAACTATGACAACCTATACAATTCTAAACTAGCCTAACTACCCATTGTTCACTTTTCCACACACCTATGCATTCTCTTTTGATCACCACACATATGCATTAATTATTATTGAACTTCACTTTGGGGCATTTTTGTCCCCTTTTTATTGCTTTTCTTTTTCTTTCTTTTCTCGTTTTTTTTCTTCTTATATATATATATTTTTTTTTCTTTTTGTTTTTCTCATTTTTCTTCTTTCTTTTCAAGCTAAAATGTATAGAAGAACATCAATGCATATGGTTTATACATGATTAATACATGAGTATGTTCCCAATTCCCAAGATTCTGAACACAAATACAAAAACACACTTTTATCTCTACCCAATGTTCCCAACTTTCCCAAAATCAAATGATGAACACTCTCACTAGCCTAAGCTAATCAAAGATTCAAATTAAGGACATTTGTTATTTTTCACTAAGGCTTGTAATGTGCTACAATTAAGAACAAATAGGTTAAGCATGGGCTCAAAATTGGCTAACAATGGAAGATAAAAGGTAGGCTATTTGGGTAAGTGAGCTATTTGAACAATGACCTCAATCATATAAATGCATGTATACACAAAGTAATGGACATAAAGAATCAAACAAATCAAAGATTACAATCATAGAAAGAGAATAATGCAAACAAGAATGAAAGTAAGTGGTTATGTATGATGTAACCACACAATTAGGCTCAAATCTCACATGCTTGTGTTCTTAGCTCAAAACATGATCCACAAAATATATAATTCAAGCAAGTTCTAAAAAAAAAATTTTTTTTTCAATCAATAGGGGTGCCCTATAGATAAAATCCTTAGAAAATATCATGATTTTGACTAAGCTTAATATATACATATGCAAAATGAGAAAGTGCAACTAAAAATCCTAAAATGAAATGCAAGAGTGTTGGGATTAGAAACTTGTTACCCAAAAACGCCGAATGGTCGGACGACCTCCCACACTTAAAAGTTTGCACCGTCCTCGGTGCACTAAAAATGAGCAAGGGGGTACGGCGACTTTCCGAGTTGCTACCTTCAGCTGGCGGGTTAACCGGTGCTGCGTGTTCTTCCTTTCGCTTCCATTTTTGCTTATGGTACATCGATCATGAAAAACAAAATAAACACTGTAAGATGAGAAAATACAAAATCAAGGAAGCGTGAATTGTTGGGATGAGGTAAGAACCATTAGAATGGAGTGAGTGAATTATTGTGACATTGATGAAAAATAAGTGTGTGGGTTCTAAAATTGTATGCGGTTTAGAATGCACGCACTAGTACAAAAAGTTATGTCACAATTATACTAAAAAAATCAGACACTTCGCTCATTCTAGTGTGCTTGAGATACTTTGAAAGACTTGTAGGTTAAGGCAACCGAACAAGTAGTGAAGAAGCATAAAAGCATTCAAGCAAAAATCAAGCGATTGTGAAATTGGATAATGAATGGGTATTGATTGATGTGTAAATGAACTTAATGAACAAAATGGTATATGAAACTTACACCACAATCAATGACACCTATTAAAGTTGTTGCAACACCTAAGTGATATAGAGGTGAAACACATGGATGCTATGGAACTTAGAAAAAGAAATATAAGAGTTAAGATCAATCACATAGCAAGCATAGTCCATAAAGCTTGAAATGCTCCAAAATATGTCACTAGGTAAGCTTTCGATCCAATTTCACACCCACACTCTCAATGCATGAAATAGGTGATATGAACAAAGGGTCAATCATAAACAAGCATCACCTAAAAAAAATGCATTGACAATGTACAATTGCCTAACAATAGATGATGAATGCATGGTGGCCAAAACATGCAATTCAAAGAGTTAAGATGCATAAAGGCAATGTAACATGTACTTGGTATTCAAAAGCATTAAACATGAAAAGTTTCGAACCAAGTAACCAAATATAACCTCAACAAAGAATCCAACAATGACAATTAACATCAATGATGTTAAACTAACATCCTATTAATAATAAGCAACAGTAAACAGTAAACAAGATTAGTAATCCAACACTTATAATGGAAAACAAAAATTAAACTAACTAACTAACTAAAAGAAATTGTGTTATATGATGTTTGGTAGTGTTGGATGATGTTTGAAGGGTAGAAAGAAAAGAAGAGAAGAAAGAAGAAGGAAAGAAATGGAATGGAGATGAGAAAAGAAGATAGTTGGATGCAGGACATTCCACGCGTGCGCGTCCCTGATGCGTGCGCGTGGATTGGTAAAATGGAAATGACACGTACGCGTGAGGCACGCGTGCGCGTCGATGGGTTATTTCGAGATCGACGCGTATGCGTGAGGTGCGCGTACGCGTGCATAGCTGATGCCAAGGCATCTTAGGCTAGTTTCACTAGCATTTTTCTGTTAGTTTTAGTTGTTTTATGCATTTTCTTGAGCTTAAAGTAGCCAAGAATGGTTAAATGAAGAACAAAGCAGTGAACCATCCAAACAGTATGATTTTGATGCAAATTCCATGAGTTTTAGTTATATTACTGGAATGCTATGAATGGAAGATTTCTCATGAAATTTTGCAAGACTTTGATGCATTTGTTTGGATGATTTCAGGGAAGAAGAGGCTAAGCAAGGAAGCAACAAAATCAATAAAGGAAGCTTGAATATCACATGTGGAGTTTAAGTTCCAGTTTAAGCCTAAACTGGAGCTTAAACGCCAGAATCATGAAGGCTAAGAAATGCTGGAATTGAAGTTTAACCTCCAGTTTAACCTTAAACTGGAGGTTAAACGTGGAAGCTTAGAAGAGTAGCCCTGGAGGTGTCGAACACGTTTAAGCTCCAGTTTGAGGTCAAACTGGAGGTTAAACGTGGAAGCTTAGAAGAGTAGCCCTGGAGGTGTCGAACACGTTTAAGCTCCAGTTTGAGGTCAAACTGGAGGTTAAACGTGGAAGCTTAGAAGAGTAGCCCTGGAGGTGTCGAACACGTTTAAGCTCCAGTTTGACCTCAAACTGGAGCTTAAACGTGTTCGACACCTCCAGGGCTACTCTTCTAAGCTTCCACGTTTAACCTCCAGTTTAAGGTTAAACTGGAGGTTAAACGTGTTCGACCTCCAGGATGCCTCCTTCCATTTCCACGTTTAACCTCCAGTTTAACCTTAAACTGCGATCGTGCAATTTCCTAAATCGTAGCATAACTAGTTTATGCGCATCAATAGCCTTGTGCGAGAGGCACAAAACGCGCACAGTGCAGGCACAACTCTCGGAAAAATGGCTAGGAAGTGGAAAAATTCAATCCACGCGTGCGCGTGGATGGCCGAAAATACTTGGGTACACGTACGCGTGAAGCACGCGTATGCGTGGATGGTGCTCTATTTTTCAAAATTTTTCTATGTTTTTGCACCAAACCAAGCATTCCAAACCTCCAAACAGCTACCAAAACATCATAAAACTTATTTAACCTAGTAGATTCCCAAATAAACTTAACTAAGCAATCAAAACAAGGAATTAAACCTATTTTACCAATATTTACAAAAGAGAAAATGAAAAGATGTTACCATGGTGGGGTGTCTCCCACCTAGCACTTTTGTTTATTGTCCTTAAGTTGGACTTATGGGGAGCTCTTCATCAAGGTGGGTTGTGCTTGAATCCATCCTTGAACATCCACCAATGCTTGGACTTCCATTGTGCTTCATCATTCAAAGTTAATAACGCCAAGCTTTGATGGAGTTCTTCACAAACCATAGGCTCCCAAAGTTGATCTTCCTTGTGCGATCCGGGATCCCACACTTCGTTTTCACACCCGTCCTTGAGTTGATCATGGTGATTTCCTCTGGGTGGCAAGAGAGATAAATTCTCATGGAAGCACCAAACTGTCCTCCTAGACCCATTTAATTGAGCATTACACCAATCCATGCTCCTCAATTTTGAGCTTCCAACCATAATGAGCCTAGACTTACAACGCCAACCACTAAACATCCTCCTTTTACGCTTAATTCCGCAAAGCACCCTAAGTTGGCCATCTGTCTCAAGCAAACCAAATTCAAGTGAGATAATAAAGCTAAGAGTTAGAAGTTTTACCCACTCAAATGAAGGATTAGATGACAACCTAGGTGGAGGAGTTCCCAACGATCTTGACAAGGCGCGCTCTACTCCTGTCCATACTCTCCTAGAGGCTTCCACCACTTGGCAAGGTTCTTCAAGCTTTACCTCTTGCCAAGCTTCCTCAAGTTCAAGTTCTTCTTCACCAATGTCCTCTAGCTCCTCCCTATCACTCAAATCATAAATAGGAGGTTAAGTAAAATCTACCTCATCATCAATTCCAAGTATAGTGGGGAAGGATTCCTCAAATTCAAAAGGATCATATGTTGATGCGTAGTCATCATAAATAGGACGGCCTATTGATTGGAACACTTCTTCCAATTCTTCAATCACATTGTGTCTTGGAGGTTGTGCACTCTTCTCCTCAACATCAACTTCAAACTCCATGGAAGAGGGCTCTTCAATTTGTGATTCCTCTATGTACTCAACATATCCTAAGGCTCCAACTACTACTTCCTCTTGTTCAATAATTTCTACCTCCTCCTCTTGTTGCATTTCTTGCTTTAACTCCTCTTCTTCACCTTGGAGCTTCAAGTTCACTCCCTTACTAAGCTCCTTGGTTTCTTCTCCACATTCAACAATGGGAGTCCCTTGATTGCATAGGCTTAGGCAGGACGAGACTATGTTGCCAATGGCTTCTACCATGATAGCCATTTTTGCTCTTAACTCCTCAAACTTCTTTTCATCCTCCTCGTGTCGCCTTAAGATATGAGATTCAAGATCTCTCAATTCTAGCATGAGGGCTTTGTTGGGAGGTGATGGTGGAAGAGAGGGTTCATTGTTTGAGGGATGGTTGTGGTAATTGGAAGGTAGTTCATATTGGTGAAATTCTTGAGGTGGTGTATGTGGACTTTGTGGTTCTTGGGAGTATTGGTGTTGGAATGGTGGTGGCTCTAAGTATGGTTCATATGGTGGTTGGTATGGTGGGTATGGGTTAGGATCATGTGGAGGTGAATGGTGGTATGAGGCTTGTGAGTATGGTGGAGGGCTATATTGAGGAGTGGGATCATATGCATATGATGATTGTGGTTGACAACAACAATGAGGACCATCACACATATTAGATTGGTATGCATCAAGATTTCAATTGTAACCATAAGAAGCCGGAGGAGGTTGTTGCCAAGAAGGTTGTCTATAAGCTTGGGGCTCCTCCCACCTTTGATCTCCAAAGACTTGATGCAAATCCTCATTATAGATTTCATTTCCTACAACATAGTTTGAACCACACTCATAGCCAAAGTGATAAGAATTCATGGTGATAAGAGAAAACAAAAACAAATTCTAACAAGAAACAAAGAAAACCAAATCCTAAAACTAGCAAAACCTAACAAACAAACCAAAAATCAAGCTATTCACAATATATACAATAGCCAATAACATAGCACCATTGTAACTCCCCGGCAACGGCGCCATTTTGATAGATGAGAATTTAGTGATGGTTTAGAATTTCTCTAGTAGAAATAATAACTTCGTTGTAAGCATAGCTCCAAACCAACAAACAATTCTCACATAAAAAAATTTGAGTTGTCACAAGTACAAACCCCAATAAGAATTAACCGAAGTATTTAAAATCCGGGTCGTCTCACAAGAAATTGCAATGAAGTGTATGCTTATTGGCTTTGAAGGGAACAAGGGGTTTTGTTTATAAGGGGCGGAAAATAATTGGCAAGAAAAGTAAATCAAGCAAGCAACTAAAGAAAGCAAAACAAAGAAAAGCAATTAATAAAGAGAGACATTCATGGCAAGAATTGAGATCATAGGCCTTCCATCATAGTCACTAATAACAATAATTAATAAGAATTTATCTTATTACGTCATCCCCAATGATAGAAGAAGATATAGGTTATCTTCCATGAGAGAAAGTCTAATAAGACTAGCTAATATCAATCCAAATGTCCTAATCAACTCACTAATTGGATTAGCAAGAGATTAGAGTCAATGCAAATAATATTAACTAACAATTCTAGATCACCAACATAGGTTGGGTTTTCATGACTCAAGATTGCCTAATTACTCTTTCCAAGCCAAGAATGCTTAAAGTCTACTCTAAAGCCCAACCAAGCATTTTGTCAAACACTTGGTGGGTGTACAAGAAAAGCATAATAAATTGCAAGAATGATAAATCTACCAACTATGAATTGCAAGAAACGTAAATTCACAACTCAATCATCAATAAAGGAAACATCAAACATCAAATTTCATTAAATGTAAACCAAATCCAACATAGAACATTCATGAAAATAAAAGAGACATGAAAGTAAAATTAACACTATAAACCATGAGAATGAAAGAGTAAAAGCAAGAAATTGTAAAGAAAATAAGATGAAAACATGTAATTGAACCTAGATCTAAGATGCAAATGTCCTAGGAACCCTAATTCTAGAGAGAAGAGGGAGCTTATCTCTCTAGAAACTAACCTACATGATGCTAAGTTACAAACAATTGCTCCCCCCTTTCCCAAGCTTGAATTCTGCATGAAATAGCATTATAAATGAGTTGGATTGGGCCCAAAATGCTCTACAAATCCCTGGCCACGATTTCACTTTAGTGAATCACGCTGCTCCATCGGTGCACACGTGTACAGTGCGCGTGCGCATCCCTAAACGCAAAGTAACTATGGCAAATTTTATATCATTTTGAAGCCCCGGATGTTAGCTTTCTAACTCAAGTGCAACCGCCTCATTTGGACCTCTATTGCTCAAGTTATGGTCGATTGAGTGCGAAGAGATCAGGCTTGACAGCTTTGCTGTTCCTTCATTTCTTCATGAGTTCTCCCACTTTGCATGCTTTTCCTTCATTCCTTCAATCCAATCTTTGCCTTATAAACCTGAAATCACTTAACAAACATATCAAGGCATCGAATGGAATTAAAGTGAATTAAATTTAGCTATTTTAAGGCCTAAAAAGCATGTTTTCACAGTTAAGCACAAATCAAGGGAGAATTACAAAACCATGCTATTTCATTGAAAAAATGTGGGAAAAGGTGATAAAATCCCCCAAAATAAGCATAAGATAAACCACAAAATTGGGGTTTATCAAATCTTCCCACACTTAAACTAAGCATGTCCTCATGCTAAAATCAAGAAAGAAGCAAAGGGGTATCAACATTTATTCAATGCAAATTAACTATCTACAATCTATCTATACGCAATCTATCTACATGAATGCAATTGCTTGGTCAAAATAAATCAATCTCCAAGAATACGTCTACAAACACAAGGGCTAAGGCAATACCAATCAACTCAACCCACAATTGAATTAAATCATTGAAAGACTTTACTAACTTGCAAGAAAAGATGATCATGGGTGGAAACATGTAATTGAGCGATCGAACCCTCACCGGATGTGTATCCGCTCTAGTCACTCAAGTGTATGGGGTTGATTTACTCAATTCTCTCCTAATCATGCTTTCTAAGATTTGTTTTTCATCTAACAATCAACAATTACTTCATGCATGCATATAAATATCATGAGGACTTTCCCATAGGTTGTAATGGGGCTAGGGTCAAGGTAAGGGTGCATATGGTTAAGTGAGATTGAAATTTGAATCTTTGATTAACTTAAACTTCCCACCTAACCTATGACAACCTATACAATTCTAAACTAATCTAACTACCCATTCTTCACTTTTCCACACACTCATGCATTCATGCGTACGCGTGAATGTTAAAATGGTGACCGATGCGTACGTGTCAGGCACGCTTGCGCGTGGGTCGCTCGGCACAGAACAGGCACAAACTGGGCACAACTCTCTGGTTTTTATACCAGAGAGTGCAGAATACACAACCAAGGCGCGCTCGCACGGCACGCTTGTGCATGGATGGGCGAGGCAACAATGGATGTGCAGGTGTCAAGCATGCTTACGCGTGGGTCGCCTCGGTGCTTTTGGTACAAAATGGGCACAAACTGGGCATAACTCTAGTTTTTATACCAAGAGCTGTGTAACTAGGCCGGCGCATGCGCGCTGACGAACCGGATTTCCTATCGGTGAAGAAAGTCACAAATATATTATCGCGTTGCAAGTATAGCTTCTAAACCAACAGAAAATCATTTCGTGCAAACGTTTTGGTTATCACAAGTAACAAACCCAATAAAATTTATAAACCGAAGTATTCAAACCTCGAGTCGTCTTCTCAAGGAATTGCAGGGAGGTATGACTTATTATTAGATATGGAAAATGTAGAATTTTGGGTTTTGAAAGGTTTGAGCAAGGAAAATAAATTGCAAGAATTAATAAATTAATATCTAATAAAACTCTTGGCAAGGTATGAAAACTGGAAGTCCTATCCTAGTTATCTTTATCAATGGTGATGAGAATTGAGTTTTAATCCCACTTAGTTAACCCTTACTAAAGCAAAGGAAAGTCAAGTGAACTAATTAGTTAGATCCTCAAGTTCTAGCCAACTCCTAAGAAAGGACTAGAGTTAGTGGAATTCAATTCAATTAGCTAAAATAACAATTATCAATCACGATGAGTTTGATAACTCAAGAGTTACCAATTAATCAACCAAAGCCAAAAGGGAAAAATCTAAATTAAATTAAAAGCATTCATATAAAGCAAAGCAAAGTCAGATCTAAAAATACCTCAATTTATATTAAATAAAACATTCAAATCTAAATACGAAGAATTCATAAGCCAAATTGGTAACATGAGTCAGATACGAATAAAAGCATTAGAATAAATAAAAATATAAAAGGAATATTGAACGTGAGAGAAATTTGAAATAATAAGTTGAAATAATAAGAAATCCTAATTCCTTTAAGAGGAATTCTAAATCCTAAATCCTAAGAGAGAGGAGAGAACCAATCTCTCTCTAAAACTACATCTAAAACTAAAAATTATGAATTATAAGCTCTCTTAGTTGTTCCTTTGAATCCTCCATTCTCTGGCTTATATTCTGTATTTCTGGATTCAAAATTGGGCCGAAAAAGGGTCCAGAAATTGCTGGGGGCGTTTTCTGCAGATTCTGCACGTGGCGTCTGTAACGTATCCGCGTAGGTCACGCGGTCGCGTCATCTGGAGTTCTGCTCTACCACGCGGTCGCGTCGGTCACGCGTACGCGTAATTTGCATTTTGCTCAAGGCACGCGTCCGCGTCAGTCACGCGTTTGCGTCGCTGCCTTTTCGTGCTAGGCACGTGGCTCCGTCGTCCCTGCCTTTTTCTTGAAAACTCCATTTTTGTGCTTTCCTTACAATTTTGTATGTTTTCTCTCTGTCCTCTAAGCCATTCCTACCTTAGGAGATCTGAAAATACTTAACACACAAATCACGACATCGAATGGTAATAAAGGGTAATTAAAATTAATATTTTTAAAGCATAAGAAACATGTTTTTCACATATATCACATAATAAGGAAGGAAAAGTAAAACCATGTAATTTACATGAATAAGTGGGTGAAGGATTGAATAAATCACTTAAATTGAGCACAAAATACATCATAAAATATGGGTTTATCAACCTCCCCACACTTAAACAATAGCATGTCCTCTTGCTAAATCCAAGAGAAAGGGTAAAGTTAGAATGGTGGAATCTCATGCAATGCATTCTATTCTAAATGCAACTACCTAAATGAATCATGCAATTCTAATTATTATTCACTCGTATATAAAGCTTACATGTAGTTAAATTAATTCACATTCTCAAGGAATCATATGTGCATAGCCAAACTCTGGATAATGTTAAAGCACTTTTACAATTGAGATGGGTAAGAGTATTTCACAAACTTGCAAGACAATTAACAATTAAGCAGAGTAATATGGTGATGAGCTATTGAACCCTCACTAGATTTTGTGTTTACTCTCTAGTCACTCAGTGTTTATTGGGTTAATCACTCTATTCTTCTTTCTATCTTTGCTTTCTAAAACTTTGTTCTTCATCTAACCAATCAACAACTATGGAATATAGACATACAAAAATCATGAGGTCTTTTTCAAGGTTGTAATGGGGCCAAGGTAAGGGTAATGGTATTTGTATAAGGCTAAGTGAGCTAACAAAGTGAATCCTTGATTAGTCTAAGATCTCACCTAACATACATACTTTACATAATTTTAAAGTTCATTTACCTATTTTTCCAAATTTTTCCACTTTGCATTACAAGCTCATGCATTAAATTTAATTTTGAAATTTTTCCCATGTGCATTGATTTTTATTTTGCATTTGGATAATTTTTGTATCCCCTTATTTAAATACTGAAAATAAATATTTTTATCTATGCACATGGTAATTTAGTTATTTTGATTTCACATGAGCATGCTTCCCAAATTTCTAAAATAACTTATTCATTTTAAATCCCTACTTTGTTTCCATTATCCCATGTTCCCATAAAATTTCTCACACTTAAATTGTACACAATATCTATCTTAAGCTAACCAAGGATTCAACTTGGGATTTTTATTTTGTTTTTCTGCTTAAGGCTAGTAATGTGGTTATAGAACAAGAGGGGATTAAAAAGCTCAAGGGGGCTAACAAGGGTGATGTAAAAGGTAGGCTAAATTGGGATAAGTGAGGAAAATTCAAATGATGGCCTCAATCATCTCTTGGTATGTATCTATATTCTATATTGGATATATAGATTAAAACAAAGTAAAGAACAACAGAATGAAAAAGAAGGGCGAAACACACAGGAATGAAATTTATAGTTTGGATGTAACTATACAATTAAGCTCAAAACTCACAGGCTGTGTGTTCTCCAATTCAAAAATCATATATTAGTTATGTATGTCATGCAAGTAGAAATTAAGAGTTCCCATTATTCTCAATGTAAATATTAGGGTGGCTTTTTAAAATCTTAGTGTTCCTCCTTGATGAAATGTTGTTAACTAACTAACATGTAATACTATATATACAAGGTGTGTGGATTATTTTAATTTACTAAAGTTTCTAGTTTACTCCTTTTATTTTCAATTAAACCAAACTAATATATGCTAAAAGGGTAAAGTATACTAATTAATCCACATATTCTATAACTAAAAAGTTTAGAATTGCAAACTAAACTAAATGTCTAAGATATAAACTAAAGTGCAAAATGCGAAAATAAAGTAAAAATACAACAAAAGAACAATGTGTAAATACTGAAAAATAAAAATAAAAATAAAAAAATACAGAAAAATAAACAAAATAAGATAGAAGAGTCTGTAGTGGTTCACCAAAAAGATTTGCCAGAGATGGCGACCTCCCCACACTTAAAATATAGCATCGTCCTTGATGCTCGCTCAAACTGGGTGTGAAGAAGCGTCATCATCGGAAGGATGTGCTGCTGGAGTCTCTGTGGTGGTCTGAGGGTCTGCAGACTGGATAAGTGTAGGAGGATTTGTCTGCTGCAGTGGAGGCGCTGACTGTAGAGGAATCTCTGGGTCGGCGGCCTGTAGCCGGTGGTGCTCCTCATGATGCGGCGCAGCCTGCTCTAGTCCTGCCTGCTCAGCCTAGGCATGTGTCTCCTTCTCATGATCGCTCGCCTCCTCCTTAGATGGCTCTGATGGTGTGTCAGGCTCAGAGGGAATGTCATGGTGACCAGTGCAGAGCAACAACTTTAAATGCTCATAGCGTTGCTTGTTGTGACGCTCAGATCTCGCATATTGCCGCTGGTTGCGGCGCTCCATCTGGTCTAGCTGCTGAAAAAGGCGGTGCACGAGGTGGTAAACAGGCTCTGAGGCAGGTGGAGATGCAGTGGTGGTAGCTAGTGCAGCAGTGGATGAAGAAGGGGCAGCTGAAGGTGTGGCCGCCTCATCAGAGGCGGTGAGGAATGGAGGTCTATAACCTAAAGCCTAAAACTTCCTGGTGTGAGGGATAATCTTCTTGCAGTCTGCAGCAGGTGGCTTTTCATCAGCAAGCTCCCAAGGCACGTCAGCTCGACGGCCAAGCTGGGTAATCAGATAAGGAAAAGGGAGGGTGCCTCTGACATGGACCCTGGCCATATAATACCGGATGAAACGTGGCAGATACAGGTCCTTACCCTCCATCACACACCAGATGAGGGTGATCATAGCAGTGGGCAGCTTTGTCTCATGGTTGCTCGGCATCACATAGTTGCTCAGAATCTGGTGCCAGAGTCGAGCCTCATCATTCAGGTAAATCAGCTTGATTCCCTTAGGCATTGTTGTGTTCTTTCCCATGACCCAAGGGACAGTAGGATCAAGGGCTATTCTCTGCTTGACAGCATCCTAGTCAAATCTCATAAATTGCATATCCTCTTCAGCCTGTTGGTAACCGTCAGGTTGATCTGACTTAGGCAGAAGGTGGAGGATGTCCTCAATAGCTTCCTCAGTGACCAAAATCTGTTTTCCTCTGAGGTGCACTACATCCAGGGAAGTCTTGAAATAGTTGCAGTAAAACTCTCTGACCCAAGAAGCATTGACCTCTATCAAGTTTCTTTCCAAGAAGAACCAGCCTCTCTATTTTATCTGTTCGGAGGTGTACTGCTGTAGTTCTTCTGGAATTTTTAGAGTTCTTTCCAAGTACAGGTTCCTGGAAGTGGCAAACACTGGATACTTCAGTTCACAGTATCTGTTTGCAAGTTTAACCGGATCTGTGGCAGTGAGGAGCTGGTCAGCCTTCTCCTGCGGGGTAAAGTGCTTTTCCCACCAGGAGTCATCATGCAAAATGTCCAGGATGGACATAGAGGATTCACCTCTTTTCCTTTTGCCAGTGGTTGTTTTGCCTTTTCCTTTGCGTTGAGGGTCAGACATCCTGAAAAGCAGAAATTCCAGGGTATAATTGAAGAACAAAAGCAGGAAAATAAGTAGGCAAATAGAATAATAGCAACATAAGCATAGAGTGGCAAAAGAGCAAGAGAAGCATGAAATGAGTTAAAAAATACGTGTAATTTGGATTGTAATCGAGTGAAAAGTTTGAAAAGAAAAAAATTGCAATCTAAAATTTATGATAAGCGGAATTCAAGTTAAATAGGAAAAGACAGTAATCATGCCTTGAGTTAGAAAGTTAAAGTACTTAGTTAAAAACCGAAAAGAGAAGTTTGAAAGTTTAAAATGGTTAGGAGTGAAAAAAAAAGGAAGTTAGAAAGTTAAAGTAGTGAGTTAGTAGAAAGAAAGTTAAAGTAAGTGGCATGATTAATGGTTTCAATTGTAACAAGAGATTCAGAAATTTAAAGAACAGTTAACTCATATTCAAGCAAGGATATCAGGTTATTGATGATAATTCATATAGATACAGGAGTAGCTAAAACTAAAATGAAATCATCAATAATGCAATTAAATAACCAGGGAATCGAAAGGAATAAGAATGCGAGCCCGTGCATCCATGAATTGGTTTGGTTATAGCTAAGTAATGCAAAATGCAAAATTACCAAAACCAATACATGAATGAAAATGAAATAATTTGCAGAAAATTGGGCAGCATTCCGGCTAAAATTGGATGTTCCCGAGTAATAAACAGCAGGAAAAATCAGTTCATATAAATTTAAATAAAGCTGCAAATAGACATGAACATGAAAGAGCAGTGTAACAGCAGCAAGAAACATGGAGGAACAATATATGAACAATATGATCATCACAGCAAAATCAGAATTGCGAAATAGAGAAAACAAGTAGCAAGAACGATGTAATTATCAGGCCTAAATCCACTAACCACATCCTAGCTACCTAACCACCTAAAATCCACTACAAACATGCATCTCTAACTATCCTATTCTGAACAAAAATTGAAAGATGAACTAAGGAATCGAAAAGAGGAATCGCAGTATGGCGGAACCTGGTGTGTAGAAGTACAAATATATGGAACAGAGATGAGGGCAGAGAGATGGTGGTGGTGACGCGGCGGCACTGGGAGGGAGCACGGTGGCGCGGTGGTGGTTGGGGTTTGGGTTGGAGGAGGTAGGGGAGGAGCTGGGAGTGGTGGTGGTTGGGTGGCAGAGGAGGGAGGGGGTTGCAGAGAAGAGAAGGAGAAGGAGGGGTATGGGGGCGCGACGGGTAGGGTTTCGTGTGAATGGGGTTAGTATTTTTGAATCTACGCGAACGCGTGGAGCACGCGATCGCATGACTAGGGTGAAATGGGTTCGACGCGGTCGCGTGATTGACGTAATCGCGTGGGTTGGTAAAAGATGGGTGACGCGGACGCGTGAGCCACGCGACCGCGTCGTTGAAAATTGTGCTAGACGCACACTTCCAGCGTCGTTTTAGCGCAACTCTCTGTCTCTATTTAGGGGGCCATAATATCTACGCGACGCGGACACGTCGCTCATGCTTTCGCGAGGGATGAGTGTTTTGCAAGTGACGCGTTCGCGTCAGGGACGCGAACGCGTGGGCCGTTTTGTGCTAAACGCACACCAGCCGCACAATTCCAGCCCAACTTTTTGGGTGTTGGATCTTTACGCCGATTTCCTTCTCACGCCCACGCGTGGCCTGCGTGCTCGCGTGGGGTGATCTTTTTTTTTTTATCTATGAAATTATGCAGTATGCAATATGCAGTGCTAATGTAGATGATATGAATACTTCCAGGTTCAATAAAAATAAAATAATATAAAAACAAACAAAATGAAATAAAATTGAAACAGGAACGATCGTACCATGGTGGGTTGTCTCCCACCTAGCACTTTTAGTTAAAGTCCTTAAGTTGGACATTTGATGAGCTTCCTATTATGGTGGCTTGTGCTTAAATTCATCCAGAAATCTCCACCAGTGTTTGGAATGCCAATAGCCTCCGGGGTCCTAAACTAGGCATGTAAAGCTTTTAAGCAGCTTCAAACAGATTCTCAGGCTCCCGGGGTGACGAATGTCAAAATAGATTCCAGGATCCTAAACTTTGCTTTTAAATCCGCCTTTGTTTTGATTTATATTCTTCCATCTGGGCAGTTTAGAAATTGTATTCTCACCAAGATGACCAAGCACCTTCCAAGACCCATTCAATTGAAGTTGATACCAATCTGTGCACTTCGAATTGAAGCATGGAACCTTATTGAATCTGGCACACCAGCTCTGAGTACGAGCTATTTCTTTCTTACTCTTAAAGCCGTAGAGAACTCTAAGCTGGCCATCTGTTTCAAGCAAACCATATTCAAGTGGAAAAGTAAAGACAAAGGTTAAGGATTGTACCCACTTGAAGCTTGTATTAGGTGGTAATGGCCTTGGGATAGGTGTTTCCAGTGGTTCTATAAGCTTTACTCCCTTGTATTCTTCTGTGAATTCCTCCACTTCTTCGCAAGATTCTTCAACTGCAACTGCGTCCTGATCAAAGTCTTCTATGTCTTCCTCGTCACTCAAGTCATACGTTGGAGGTTGAGAGAAATCTACCTCGACATCATCTTCGTTTTCACTTGGATAAGGTTCTTGAGGCTCAAGGAGTTCAGTTGCGGATGTAAGTTCGAGACTAGGAGAGCTTGATTCATGATTATCACTGCCTATGGAATCAATTTCTTGGTCTGTTCCGCCTATTTTTTCACAAGGTATATGCATTAGAGGTTGTGTACTGTCCTCTTTGGCAACAAATTCGAACTTCTCGGCGGAATCCTTTATAGTTCTCAATTCCCATGGAGGTTCAGCATCTTCTAAATCTTCAACAACTTCTTCCTCTACAATTATTATAGCTTCCTCCACTTGTTCCAATACAAAGCCATGCTCCTCATTGTCCACCGAAGTTTCTAGTGTCTTCTTCATGCTACGCTCTTCTTTTGATTCTCCACATGTAGTCATGGGAGTGCTCTGAGTACTCAGATGTTGGGAAGCTAATTTATTTACCACCTCGGTTAAGGCAGTAGTGAGTTCCAGCACGTCCCTTTGCATCTTCACTTGTCCTTGAAGAAGAACACGAAGTTTGTCATCCATTGGAGATTGGGGTTGATGTGGGGGTTCATAATAAGAATGTAGTGGTTCTTGGAAGTAATTGGATTGGAATTGTGGTGGATAAGGGTCATATGGTGGTGAATAGTGAAAAGAAACTTGTGAGTGTGGTGGTTCAAAGCTATGTTGAGAGGGTGGTTCATAAGCACAGGGTGGAACTTGATGGTAACTACAACGGGATCCACCATATCTATCAGCTTGGTATGCATTGTAGAATGGTCGTCATCTGTGATACTGTGGAGGGCGTTGTTGCCTAAAGGGTTGATCAAGTCCTTGCGGCTCCATCCATCCTTGATTGCTCTGACCTTGATGCATATTCCTGCTATAGCTTTCATTCCCTTCAACAATATTAGAACCAAACTCAAAGCGAGAGGGGTGAGAATTCATGGTAGCTGATAAGAATTAAAAATGAAAACAGAAACAAATAAACAAGCAAAAGAAAAATATTTACAATAACCAATAATATGGCACACGTTTGCAATTCCCCGGCATTGGCGCCATTTTGACGAACCGGATTTCCTATCGGTGAAGAAATTCACAAATATATTATCGCGTTGCAAGTATAGCTTCTAAACCAACAGAAAATCCTTTCGTGCAAACGTTTTGGTTGTCACAAGTAAGAAACCCAATAAAATTTATAAACCGAAGTATTCAAACCTCAGGTCGTCTTCTCAAGGAATTGCAGGGAGGTATGACTTATTATTAGCTATGGAAAAGGTAGAAATGTTGGGTTTTGAAAGGTTTGAGCAAGGAAAATAAATTGCAAGAATTAATAAATTAATATCTAATAAAACTCTTGGCAAGGTATGAAAACTGGAAGTCCTATCCTAGTTATCTTTATCAATGGTGATGAGAATTGAGTTTTAATCCCACTTAGTTAACCCTTACTAAAGCAAAGGAAAGTCAAGTGAACTAATTAGTTAGATCCTCAAGTCCTAGCCAACTCCTAAGAAAGGACTAGAGTTAGTGGAATTCAATTCAATTAGCTAAAATAACAATTATCAATCACGATGAGTTTGATAACTCAAGAGTTACCAATTAATCAACCAAAGCCAAAAGGGAAAAATCTAAACTAAATTAAAAGCATTCATATAAAGCAAAGCAAAGTCAGATCTAAAAATACCTCAATTTATATTAAATAAAACATTCAAATCTAAATACGAAGAATTCATAAGCCAAATTGGTAACATGAGTCAGATATGAATAAAAGAATTAGAATAAATAAAAATATAAAAGGAATATTGAACCTGAGAGAAAGTTGAAATAATAAGTTGAAATAATAAGAAATCCTAATTCCTTTAAGAGGAATCCTAAATCCTAAATCCTAAGAGAAAGAGGAGAGAACCTCCCTCTCTCTAAAACTACATCTAAAGCTAAAAATTATGAATTACGAGCTCTCTTAGTTGTTCCTTTGATTCCTCCATTCTCTGGCTTATATTCTGTGTTTCTGGATTCAAAATTGGGCCGAAAAAGGGTCCAGAAATCGCTGGGGGCATTTTCTGCAGATTCTGCACGTGGCGTCTGTCATGCGTCTGCGTAGGTCACGCGGTCGCGTCATCTGGAGTTCTGCTCTTCCACGCGGTCGCGTCGGTCACGCGTATGCGTCATTTGCGTTCTGCTCAAGGCATGCGTCCGCGTCAGTCACGCATTCTCGTCGCTGCCTTTTCGCGCTAGGCACGCGGCTGCGTCGTCCATGTGTTCATATCGCTGCCTTTTTCTTCAGAACTCCATTTTTGTGATTTCCTTTCAATTTTGTATGTTTCCTCTTTGTCCTCTAAGCCATTCCTGCCTTAGGAGATCTGAAAATTCTTAACACACAAATCACGGCATCGAATGGTAATAAAGGGTAATTAAAAGTAATATTTCTTAAAGCATAGGAAACATGTTTTTCACATATATCACATAATAAGGAAGGGAAAGTAAAACCATGAAATTTACATGAATAAGTGGGTGAAGGATTGAATAAATCACTTAAATTGAGCACAAAATACATCATAAAATATGGGTTTATCACGCGCACTTCACGCTTGCGCGTGGGTGCCCTTTTTTTTTTAACAACATAAAAAAATGCAATTCAACACAATTTTGACATTTACTAAGCTAGATAAGTTGAGAAAACACTCACAAAATCATACATTACTCAAGATGAAGCATTTTCTTCAACGCAACCAATACAACAAAATTTGCCAAGATTGATAAAATCATAATCAATACTACAACAATCTAACGAAATCAATAAAACCTAGCATATCAAGACAAGCTCAACAACATCAAGAAGCACAAAATTCACAAAGAATTGAAAGCTAAAAGCAAGAAATTATATACAAGAACGATCATAACATGGTGGGGTGTCTCCCACCTAGCACTTTTCTTTTACGTCCTTAAGTTGGACGATTATGAGAGCATGCTTCCTCTCCTTTTGGTGCATCTTCAAGTAGGAGCACTTCCACTTCCTTTGGTGATTTGTAGCCATCGTATTTCTTCACTCTATGGCCATTCACCTTGAAGGTTGCCTTACTTTGAGGATCAAACAATTCCACTACACCATAGGGCTTTACCTCCTTCACCTTGAAGGGTCCTTCCCATCTTGAACGGAGCTTCCCAGGCATGAATATGAGCCTCGAGTTGTAGAGGAGAACTTCATCACCTTCTTGAAAATCCTTCTTCCGAATATGGTGATCATGGAATGCCTTAGTCTTTTCCTTGTAAATCCGGGCATTCTCATATGCCTCCATTCTAAGACATTCAAGCTCCTCCAGTTGCAATTTCTGGGCTATACCCGCCTTGGTGATGTCCATATTACACTGCTTCACCGCCCAATAGGCCTTATGCTCAACTTCCACCGGGAGGTGGCATGCCTTACCATAGACAATTCGAAAGGGACTCATTCCTAAAGGGGTCTTATAGGTCGTCCTGTATGCCCATAATGCATCTTCCAACCGAGAACTCCAGTCCTTCCTTTGTGGATTTACCACTTTCTCCCAGATTCGCTTGATCTCTCGGTTGGACATTTCCGCTTGCCCGTTCGTCTAGGGGTGATAGGCAGTTGAAACCTTGTGTGATATTCCATAGCGCTTGAGTTGTGCTTCTACCCTCCTGTTACAAAAGTGGGAACCTTGGTCACTCACGATTGCTCATGGCGACCCATAGCGGCACACAATATTGTTTCTAATGAAAGAAATCACGGCATTAGCGTCGTCAAAGCGAGTAGGTATCACTTTTACCCACTTTGAGACATAGTCAACCACCAACAAAATATACAAGTACCCACTTGAGTTAGGAAATGGCCCCATAAAGTCTATGCCCCATACATCAAAGATTTCACAAAATAACATCGGTTGTTGAGGTATTTCATTCCTTTGGGATGCAATTCCCGACTTCTAACATTGGTGACATGACACACAAAATTGGTTAGCATCCTTGAATAGGGTTGGCCACCAGAATCCACAATCAAAAACCTTTTTAGCCGTCCGTTGTGTGTCAAAGTGGCCACCAAACTTGGACGAATGACAAGACGCAAGAATGGGTTGGATTTCAGATTCCAGGACACATCTACGAATTACTTGGTCTACTCCCCTCTTCCACAAGTGAGGGTCATCCCAAATGTAGTATTTGGAATCACTTCTCAATTTATCCCTTTGATGTTTTGAAAAATTGGGAGGGTAAATCTTAGCAACCAAGTAGTTCGCCATAGGAGCAAACCAAGGAAAACTATCTGAAACAGCATACAAAACTATCCAGAGGGAATGAGTCATTAACCGAAAATGGGTCATATTTAAGATTTTCAAGGCGGCTTAAATGATCCACAACCAGATTTTGAGACCCGCTTTAATCCCTAATCTCAATTTCAAACTCTTGCAAGAGCAAGATCCAACGTATGACCCTAGGTTTCGACTCATTCTTTGTCAAAAAATACTTTAAAGCTGCATGATCCGTGTATGCCACTATTTTGGAGCCTAGCAAGTAAGATCGAAACTTATCCAATGCATGGACAATGGCTAAAAGCTCTTTCTCCATAGTGGTATAGTTGGATTGTGCCGCATCCAATGTCTTTGAGGAGTAAGGAATGATATATGGGTGCTTACCATCGCACTGTGCAAGCGCGGCACCTACGGCATGATTTGACGCGTCACACATTATCTCGAATGGCTGCGTCCAGTTAGGGCCCCTCACAATTGGCACTGTGGTAAGAGCTCTCTTCAACTCCTCAAAGGCTTCCGCACAAGCTATCAAACTCAAAGTCCACATCTTTTTTCAGTAGGCGTAACAATGGCAATGCGATTTTGCTAAAATTCTTGATGAATCACCTATAGAATCCTGTATGCCCCAAAAAGGAACGGACCTCGCTCACAGATGAGGGGTGAGATAAACTGGTAATGACATTTACCTTGCCCAGGTCTACAGAAATGCCCTTGTCAGAGACTACGTGTCCTAATACTATATCTTGTCTTACCATGAAATGACATTTTTTGAAATTCAAGACAAGGTTAGTATCAACACACCTAGCTAAGACCTTGGCCAAGTTCTCTAAACAACTATCAAATGAAGTTCCATGCACACTGAAGTCATCCATAAAGACTTCCAAACAACTCTCCATAAGATCGGAAAAGACACTTGTCATGCACCGCTGAAAAGTGGCAGGTGCATTGCATAGCCCAAATGGCATCCTTTTGTAAGCAAAGGTGCCAAAGGGACAAGTAAATGTGGTCTTTTCCTGGTCCTCAGGAGCAATGTGAATCTGGAAGTATCCAGTAAAACCATCAAGAAAGCAATAATGAGATTTACCCGCAAGTCGGTCCAACATCTGGTCAATGAATGGAAAAGGGTAATGGTCTTTCCTTGTTGCGGCATTCAACTTCCTATAATCGATTCACACTCGCCAAGCATTTTGTACTTATGTGGTGACTACTTCACCATCCTCCTTCTTGACGGCGGTGATGCCCGATTTCTTTAGGACAACTTGGACCGGACTCAACCATTCACTGTCAGAAATCAGGTATATGATACCCGCCACAAGTAGTCTTGTGACTTCCTTTTTCACCACATCAAGGATGGTGGGGTTGAGTCTTCTTTGGGGTTCTCTAACCGGCCGAGCTCCCTCTTGGAGAAAAATACGATGCATACATGTGCGGGGGTCAATCCCCATAATGTCAGCTAGGCTCCAACCGATTGCTTTCTTGTGCTTCCTTAGAACATCTAGGAGCTTCTCTTCCTCTTGGCTAGTGAGCTCACTAGGAATAATGACCGAAAAATTTTGGTTGTCCTCAAAGAATGCATACCTCAAATGAGATGGAAGAGGCTTCAATTCACATTTTACCTCAAGTTGAGGTTCTTTCTCATCAAGCTCTTGGGATTCACTCCCAACAATTCCCCTTTGCTCACCCGCATGATCATCCTTCTCCTCAACAATAGGGTAGCACAGCTCGTTGTGATCTTCACTTTGCAATTCTGCTACTACCTCATCAATTACGTCACATCGGAGGATGGAATGTTCCTCGGGTGAGTGTTTCATGGCTTCCTTCAAATTGAACTTGATTGTCTTATCTCTGACCCCAAAAGAGTATGTGTCGGTGAAGGCGTCCAATTTGAATTTAGAGGTCTTCAAGAAGGGTCTACCAAGTAGAACAGAGGAAGAGATTCTACCATCTGTTGGTGGCATTTCAAGGATAAAAAAATCGACCGGAAATACCAAGTCCTTGATTGTCACAAGCACATCTTCGGCTATCCCTATCACTGTAATCACACTCTTGTCGGCTAAGGCAAATCTAGCGGCCGACCTTTTCAATGGAGCTAAGTTCAATCTTACAAATACTAAAATGGCATAATGCTCACGCAAGCCCCTAAATCGCACATACAATCGTGGAAAATGACTCCACCAATACAACAAGAGACCAAACAAAGTCCAGGATCACCAAACTTTTCAGGAATAGGCTTCATCAATGCAGAAATAAAACTACACAATGACAAAGTCTCCAACTCACCAATCCTATCTTTGTGTGTACACAAGTCTTTCAAAAATTTTGTATACTTTGGAATTTATTGAATGACATCAAGAAGTGGGATGGTTACCTCAACTATCTTTAATACTTGAAGCATGTTTAAATCAAACTCCGGTGTTTTTTTGGCCTTCTTCACCATGGAAGGGAATAGGAGAGGAATGGACTCATCCACTGTAGCCTTCCTCTTGGGTTCTTTAAGGCTCACTTCTTCTTCTTCATGCCTTGTGTCTACCTCCTCTACTTCATGCAGAGCTTTAACAACCACCTCTTCCTCGTGAACATCTTCCAAGGCCTTAGGAGGTATCTCCTCCAATGTAGTCCCCGACCATAGTGTAATGGCGTTGAGTGAGCCCTTTGGGTTCGGAAGGGGTTGGGATGGAAGGTTAGAAGAGCTTGAGGGTTGGTTGGTGTTGTTGGAGGAAGGTAAAGCTAATCTTGAGATCATCTCAGTGAGGTTGGTCAATTGAGCACTCGTGCTATTAAATTGAGCCTTGCTATTTTCTTCATTCTTTTCCACAATAGCTCTAAGCTCATCAACTTGGTTGGTAGAAAATGAAGAAGATTGGTTGGATTGTTGTCTATGATGTGGTGCTTGGTATTTAGGGTAGTTATTTTGATTTTGATGAGGTGATTGGTTGTGATGATTTTAGTTGGCTTGATGGTTGATGTTGTTATGGTGGTATTGTGATGAAGATTGGTGATTATTGTTGTAGTGAGAAGAAAAGTTATTCCATCTTTGATTTTGATTTTTCCCTTGTGCATTATCCCTCCACCCATAATTGGAGTTATTACTATGAGAGTAGTTATTTTGGCCTTGAGGGGGGTAGGACGGACGATTGTTATAATTCACATTGGCTACAGCAAGGGTGTACTTCTCTTGAATTTGGTGACATTGATCGGTGTAGTGCGTGGTGCTAGAGCACAAACCACAAATTCTAGGAGGACCTTTAAGTTGAGCAACTTGGGGTGCGGCTTGGATGGCTTGGATGGAGTAGAATGCCTTTTGCTCTTTATGCATCTCCGTAAGGATAGTAGTCATATCCCCGAGCACCTTAGTCAAGCTTGGTTCGGAAGGTGACACTTCTACCACACCCTTGAGGGGATTGCTTCTTACACTTACATGTTGCGTAGCCTCGGCAACATCATTTATCAAGCTCCAAGCTTCTCCCGCTGTCTTGTTTTTGGAAAGGGAACCGCCACTAGAAGTGGTGAGCAATCTTCTATCTTCCGCACAAAGACCTCCGGTAAAGTAACTGATAAGCAAATGAGTGTCCAATCCATGGTGTGGACAAGATTCCAATAGCCTCTTGAACCTTGTCCAATACTCATACAAGATTTCTTGGTCTTTTTGTATTATATCCGAGATTTCCTTCCGGATATAATCGGTCTTCTCCGGCGGAAAGAACTTATCTAGAAACTCTCTTCTCAAGAAATCCCAATTGGTCACAATCTCATCCGGTTGCGAATAAAACCATGTTTTCGCTTTCCCCTCAAGAGAGAAGGGAAAGGCAAAAACCATAATAGCCACCTCATTGGCTCCATGCCTTCGAGCCGTGGAACAAGCAACTTGAAAATCTCTTAGATGTCGGATAGAGTCTTGACCCGGAATCCCATGATACTTAGGTAGTAGATTTATCAAGCTATTCTTTAACTCAAAGTTTGGATCAATGTTGGGATACCTTGTTTGCAAAGGTTGAAGTATGATGTCCGGAGCTCCTTGCTCATGCAAGGTGATTCGGTGTGGCTCCGCCATGTACGTTCACCTGTGAGATGCAAAGATGTATTAGTGGTGCCAACAGAAGAATAGGAAGTAGCGGACTCCAAGTCACTCTCGGTACCGTCTAGTGATTCGGTAGGCTTCTCAAGAGAGGCCGAAGTACTAGCCGTATAGTCCAACCGCCGTCTAGCTTGCCGAGTGTGTAACAAAGTTCTTTCAATCTCAAGGTCAAGCTCGGCTAAGCTAGAGTTTGGTTGAGACCGAGTCATCAAACTTGGGAGTCGTAGCACATATATAAAGAAAATCTAAACTACAACTAAGTATTGAAAGTAAGTAAACTATCTACATTATGCAAATATTCACATAACCAATATCAAGGCATACGTTGCAACCATTCCCCGGCAACGGCGCCATTTTGATGAGCGGGGTTTGTCGTGAGGGTTTAGAATTTTTCTTTTGAAAAGAGTTTATTCATTGTAAGTATAGCTTCCAAACCAACAAACAACCCTCCTAATAAAAAATTTGGGTTTGTCACAAAGTTCAACCCCAATAAAAGTAACTGAAGTATTCAAACCTCGGGTCGTCTCACAAGGAATGGGCAAACATATGCATCACATTGGTTAGAGTTCCGGGGTTGATAGTCTTGATAAGAGAATTAAACTAAGAAACTTAACGAACAAGAAATCTTAAGGTGCAAGAAACTAAATCAAGTACTAAATCAAGGGAACATATGATCTATTTCTATCCTAGAATTAAGCAATTAATTAAACGAGAACTAAACAAATGAGATTTTTGGTTTTCAACTGTGAATAATAAAAGAAACTCTTGGCTAAGCATGGGAATTGGAGTCACCATCCTTGTCTACAATTATAATTTGCCAATTTTGAGGAACACAAACTCACTAAGTCTACCTCCAAGAGCTTTAAGTACGTAATATTTACTCCTAAGCTTGAGGTACGTCTAGTGGCTTGGTCAATCTCAACCCATAAGTCCTAACCAATCTACTAATTAGATTAGTAGTGGGTTAGTGTCAACGGGTATCAACTTGACCACAAGAGTTCTCTAATCAACAATCCAATGAGACCCAATGACTCAAGATCACCCAATTCTCATAGCTTAGGCCAAGAGTAAGAAGAACTACTCCATAATCAAAGGAAACATTTCATCAAACACATGGGATGCATTAACAAAAGACATGTTCAAATTGCAATTAAATTAAAAATTATAAAGACCCACTAACAATTATCCATAAAGAACAACTCAATTAACACTAATAATCATAGAAAACATCAATGTACTCATAGAATTCAATATCCATAATATTCATAACATGAGAGAGAAATTGGAAAACTAGAGAATTAAACTAGAGAATTCAAATTGAGTAATCAAAACTAGAAATTGATGACAAGTCATCTTAGGCTAGTTTCACAATCCTATTTCATTAGTTTTCACTTGGTTTTCATGCATTTTTAGGTAATAAGAAAGTGTTGGAGTGAGAATTTTATGCTTGTCTAGATTCAATCAAACATTGGTAATTTTATGTATTTTCATTAGATTTCTTGCAAGATTTAGTTGATAATATGAATGATGCAAGAGTTGATGATTATGCCAAGGCTTTGATGTATTTGTTTGATTGATGATAGGTGAAAAGATGAAGGAGAAGGAGCAATAAAAGCACTAAAAGAAGAATCACAACCCCAAGGTGGCAAAAGAGTGGAAACAGACTCAAGGAGGAGCAAAGAGGATTTGCAACCCTGACCTCTTTACACTCCAACAAAAATAACTCGAGCTACAAAATACCAAATGAGGTTATTCTAGTGGCATTGGAAAGTAGGAATCTAGAGCTTTCCAAGCATATATGGCACTGCATGGTGGACACTAAATCTGGGGGAGAAAACATACCCCGAAAGTGCAAAGATGAACATAGTATCAACCTGCAGTAAGGCCAGCTGACCTCTTCACATTCCAAGGAGGATAAATTTAGCTGTAGAGCTTGGAATGATGCGATCTCAAATGCATTAGAAAATAGACATCCGGTGCTTTCCAACGATATATAATAGTATGGGGTGAAACATCAAGTTTGGGCCTCAGAAGCTGGCACTAAACTTTGGCCTCCAAACAGCCAGCGTTCAAACAAGTGAACGAAGTGAACGTTTTCGGCCTCCAAAATAGCGCGACCATGCCTTCTTCAAAGGACCATAACTTGAGATAAAGATGTCCAATTGATGCGCTTTCAATTGCGTTGGAAAGCTGACATTCAGAGCTTTTCAACAATATATAACAATTTATATTTCGCACAAAATTGAAGTACAAGTGATAAGAAACTTTAAGGCCCAAAAACCATACTCAATATCCAAGCAACAAGGGTAGCGCTCAAAATTCCAAATGTAGCGTTCACTTTTCTGAACTTTTTCATGGCTTAAGGCTCAAAAAATGGTGCAACAATCACCAAGGGAGCACGTTTGAAGAAAGGAACGCTGGGTTCAAGAAAGTGAATGCCCATGAAGGAGACGCACCAAGGAAGGGTAGCGCTCAAAGATTAGAGCGTAGCGTTCTCTTTTGAACACGTTTTCGTGACATTTGGCCCATGAAGCCAAGGCTCAGCAAATGGGGCAGCAAGAATCAAGAGAGCACGTTCAAAAAGTGAACGTGACGTTCACTAAAGTGAACGTTTTCGTGACTTTTGCCAAGGAAAGCAAGGCGCGCACCAAAGAAACCAAGAGAGAGCATTGGGTGAGTGAACGTAGCATTCACTAATGTAACGCTAGGAACCAAGGCGCACCAAAGGAGCACCAAAGGCATGCCATAAAAAGTGAACGTGGAGTTCACTTGTCCAAACGGAACGCTCCCCTGGGAGTGAACCAAATGCTCCCTGACCCATACCCCCAAGTGCCAAGTTGGATCCATTTCTTCACAAACCCAAAAGGCCCATTCCAAGCTCTGAAGACTAGTATGGAAAGTGTATAAATAGGATTTAATTTGATTTGAGACGGACCTTTAGCACATTTTTGTTTTCTCATTTTTTAATTTTCATTTTGAATTTGGGAATTGGGATTGGATCTGAGTTTAGCTTTCTGTTTTCATTTTCTTTCTTCTACAACTTCTACTTTCTGTTTTGGGTTTTTGAATTGAGATTGAAGAGCTCCGTTGATTCTTGATCTGAGAATCATGTTTGCTTTTCTTTCATATAGTTTTGGGAATTGGAGAATTGGATCTAAGTTTCCTTTGCTGTTTTCATTTTTATTTTCTGCTGCAATTTCTTTTCTGCTTGATGAAGGGTGTAATTGAGATCTAGATCTGCTTTCCGATCTCATTGCTCTTCTTCAATCTTCAATTTATCTTTTAGAATTTCATAATTGAGCTAAGTTTTCTTGTTGTTTGTTTCTTTAAGCAATTTTCCATTTATGTTTTGCTACTGAGCTGAATCTCTTCATCTCACAGCTTTCTGATTCACTTCAATTTACATTTTCTAGTTAAATTCTGAATCCCAGTACCCAAATCCCTTTTATTCTTTAAGAAATTTACATTTCCCAGCAATTTGGATTCAACAATTTAAGTTTTTTGCAATTTAAGTTTCAGTCATTTACTTTTCTTGCAATTTAAGTTTCAGCTCATTTACTTTCTTGCTCTTTATGTTTCTGTAATTTACTTCTTCAGCACCTTTAGATTCAGTCAATTTTCATTCTGCACTTTTATTTTCTTGCATTTTAGCTTCTGTTGATCAAGTTTCATTCAAATCATCAAATATTCGCTTAACTAAATTCATCACCTAACTAAAATTACTCAATCCATCAATCCCTGTGGGATCGACCTCACTCTTGTGAGTTATTACTACTTGATGCGACCCGATACACTTGTCAGTGAGTTTTGTGTGGAATCATTTTTTCCTCATCAAGTTTTTGGCGCCGTTGTCGGGGATTGATTTAGATTGACAATGATTAAGTAGGGTGATAATCTAGATTAAGCATTTTCTTTTTATTTTTACTAAGCACATTAACTGTTTGACACATTGTGTCACCTAACCCTCTAACCACATTCTAGCATTAGAATGTCCAGTTTTTATTTGGTTTGTTTGTGATTTTTGCAAGTCATGGAGGCTGAGGTGCGTGAACAGGGAGTGAGCAACAATGCTCAACCTGCAAGAAGGGTGTTGGCCTCTTACACTATCCCCAATTCCAGACATTGTGGGAGCAGTATCCTCACCCCAAATGTTCCTGCAAATGACTTTGAGTTGAAGCCTCAACTAATCACTTTGGTGCAGAACAATAGTGCTTATGGAGGTGGCCCTCTTGAAGACCCCAACCAACATTTGTCATTTTTCTTGAGAATTTATGAAACTGTCAAGACAAATGGGGTACATCCTGACATCTACAAGTTACTTCTATTCCTATTTTCTTTAAGGGACAATGCTACTCAATGGCTGGAAACCTTTCCCAAGGAGAGCATCAACAATTGGGATGATTTGGTGAGCAAATTCCTAGCCAAGTTCTATCCACCTCAGAGGATCATCAAGCTAAAAATAGAGGTGTAAACCTTCATACAAAAGGAGGGAGAATCACTCTATGAGGCATGGGAATGATATAAGGCTCTGATAAGGAAATGCCCACCTGAGATGTTCAGTGACTGGGTGAAACTTCAAAACTTTTATGAAGGATTGACCCTAAAATCAAGAAAAGCATTAGATTACTCCTCTGGAGGTTCACTTTTGATGATGAAAACTTGATGCCAGGGCATCTTGGCCAGTTTCACTGACCTTTTCTTTACTATTTTTAAGGTAGTTTCATGTATTTTCTTAGGAAATAAGCTAGTTTTGGGTGGATATTCACTTACATCTTGATTCAAGCATACATTATGCATTTTACATGATTTCATCAGGATTTTGCATGAATTATATGATAAATTGGATGATGCATGATCCATGATTAAGAGCAAGACTTTGATGCACGTTGTTTGATTGATTTCAGGCCAAAAGAAGTAGAGAAGAGCCACGTTAGTGGCTACGTTAGTTACACTAACGTAGGCACTAACGTGGAAGGAAGGAAAGCCCCAACGTTAGTGGAAAAAGTTAGTGGCATTAACTTTGAAGAAAGGAAATGGAGCCAACGTTAGTGACACTTAACATTATCACTAACGTTGGACCAAGCTCATAAGTGGACACGTTAGTTGCCACGTTAACTAAGTTAACGTGGCCTCTAACATTAAGAAGAAAGGGGAAAAGCCAACGTTAGTGACATTCAACATTGTCACTAACGTTGGCCCAAGTTACAACAAAGCCACGTTAACTCCCACGTTAACTTAGTTAACGTGAAAGCTAACGTGGAGAAAGGTGGTGATCGACAATGTTAGTGACACCAAATATTCTCACTAACGTTGGAGTGAACTCACAAGCCCCCAATAAGCCACGTTAACTCCCACGTTAACTTAGTTAACGTGGTAGTTAACATGGGCAAAAGTCCCACCTGGCAGCCTAACCATGCCGTCTTCAAACATGCATAACTTGAGCCACAAAGCTCCAAATGAGGTGATTTCAGTGGCATTGGAAAGTAGGACTCCAGCGATTTCCAGGAATATATGGCACTACATGGTTGACACTAAATTTAAGGGAGCAAACCTGCCCCGAAAGTGCAATGATGAACATGGTATCAGCCTGTATTTAGGCCAACTGACCTCTTCACCTTCCAAGAAGTATAACTTGAGTTGTAGAGCTTTAAATGATGCGCTTCCAAAGGCATTGGAAAGTAGACATCCAGGGCTTTCCAACAATATATAATAGTATGGGGTGGACACTAAGTTTGAGCTTCAGAAACGGGAAATCGCTAGCGTTATTGGCAATCAACATTTCCAGTAACGTTGGCATATATGCCAGCGACCATGTCCACTTCAAAGGAGCATAACTTGAGTTACAGAGGTCCAATTGAGGTGATTTCAGTTGCGTTAGAGAGCTGACATTCAGAGCTTTCCAACGATATATAATACTCTATAGTGGGCATAAAATTGGAGTACAAACAAGAGGCATCTTTTAAGCCCCAAAAACACTAACTGGGCAGCAAGTGCAACGTTAGCCACAATAACTTTAGCACTAACGCCACACTTGTAGCGTTAGTTTGGCTAACTTTGGCACTAACTTTAGCACCTAGACCTCAACTTGACTCACTTCTCTCTCAAGCCCACTTCAAAGCTCAAGCAAGCAAGCCCACAATTGTCAACCAATCAAGGCCACAAGAAGCATCTAGAATAGGAATTTTCATTTAATTGTAATTTACTTTTAATTTCATTTTGTAATTTAGGAGAGCCTATATAAAGGCCTTAGTTTTTACATTGAAATCATCTTAGGCTAGACGAGGCTGGGAATTCTGGAAGGAGGGATTAGAGAGGGGTCTTCGGACTCCCTCCCCTCACACACTTTTCCTTTTCTTTCTTTTCTTTGCACTTTTCATTTATGAATTTTAAAGTTTTAATTTTAGTTCTAATCTTCATCTTTACTTTTATGCACTTCTTTCTTTTCTATTTTTGTAGAGCAATGATCAACTAACTCTTTTCATTGGGTTAGAGAGCTCTATTGTGATTCAATGGATTAAGTGTAGTTCTTATTCTTCTTCTTCTTTCTTTTCTCTTGATTTTACTAGAGAGCTTTCGATCTTCATCCAATTGGGTAGTTATCTTGGAAAAAAAACTATTCATACTTGGATCTCTTCTGAACCTTGAAAGAGGAAGGAAGAGATCAAGCTAGAAATGCTTTCTCATGCTGGACCAAATTGGGTGTGGATGGATATGTGACTATAATCCTTCCAACACTTGATTTGGGAAATGCATGTGGTATAATCAGTGACCATACTTCATCTCTTCTGATGAGCAATTGACCAAGGAATTGGCTATTGATCAAGATTTGAGAGATTGAATTACAAGGAATTGTAATTCGATCAATTAAGATTGCCAAGGAGATCAATGAGTGCATTGATTGAGGAAGAGATGAGAATGAACTTGATCCGGAGGATTACAATATCTCTTGATCCCAATGTTCATTTTATTTTTAGTTCTACAAGTTTTCCGTTCATCAAGTTTATGGCGCCGTTGCCGGGGATTAATTGTGATTAACAAACTACCGGTTGATTGATTTACTAGATTAGACACTTTTCTTTTGTCTTTGTTTTCTTTTGTTTCTTTATTTTCTTTTGCTAACCAACTGTTTGTGATATTGCCTCACTCGAAATTTCCTCATCTGTGACAATGGAGATTCCAATTTCTTTTGGTGATTATTGTTTGAGACAGAGCTTTCTGCAGGAAAGAAAGGAGCATCAATCATATTCTAGTCAATCAAATTTCATGGGAAACTCTCCACCACCACAGAATGATTCACTTTACTATGCTCATGGTGGGTGGTAGTATCAAGAACATGAAATGGGGTGCTTCCCAGGGTCACAAAATGGTCCATATTTTAATGACTTTGATCACTACTCAAGTTGTGGCTGGGAAGATCAAAGTCAAAGAGATTTCACTCATTCATACCCCATTCATCAAGAGCCATCACCTCTCAATTATACAACCTCACCTCCAAGTTTCACATGCCTAAATCCTTCATCATTTTCATCATTTTCAGCACAAAAGTCTATCCAAAAGCTGTGGTTAGTGGCTCTAGGTCTGTTTATTTGCACTGTTCTTGCTTCTGTTTTATCATATTTGCAAATCTACTGTTGCTGTAATCTTGTTCATATGCTGTATTTCTTATATATTGCTGCTCTTTACATTGAATTTTCATGTTTATATTATATATATGTACCTGCAGCTTGACTTTTTAATTCACATGAACTGCCTTGTTTGCTGTTTATTTTTCGGGACAATCCAATTTTAGCCGGAATGCTGCCCAAATTTTTTGTGAATTGTTTTCATTCATGTTTTGGTTTGGCATTCTGAACTCTGTTGTCCTCTGCTTTAACCAAACCGTTTCATGAATACTATGGCAGACTTTCTTATCCTCTTTGATTTCCTGGTTTATAAACTGCATTTGTGACATTCTGATTCTAGTTCTTGCTTTCTTTATATCTATTTGAATCAACATCACCATGTTTTCCTTGTTCGGTTATGAGTTATTTCTAGCCATAATTGTGAATCGTTGTTACATGGACTATTTTCTTTATGCCACTTACTTTAACCCGTATTTTACTGACTCACTAATTTTAATTTGCTAACTTCTTTTTCAAATTCTAACCATACTACCCTTTTAAAATCTCTTTTCTGATTTTTAACTTTCCACTAACTTTCTAACCATGGCATAATGACAATTTTTCTATTTAACTTGAATTCTGATACATTTTGGATTGTAAATTCTTCCTTTCAACTTTTAAACTACTATACAATCCTTAATACACCATTACTTAACTCATTTACCTACTTCCCATTCTCCTTTGCCGCTTTGAGTTTTCTTTGTCTAATTGCCTATTTGCTTCCCTTATTTTATCCATATCCTGGTTTCCCATTTTTCAGGATGTCTGCCTCACAAAGGAAAGGAAAAGGCAAGGCTACTGGCAAGCGCAAGAGGGGAGATTCCTCCCAGTCCATCATTGACCTCATGCATGATTCCTCATGGCGGGAGAAGAACTTTACACAGCAGGAAAAAGCTGACCAGCTGCTCCCTGCAAATGATTCAATAAAATTTACAAACCGGTACTATGAGTTGAAGTATTCGGCATTTGCAAACTCCAGGAATCTATACCTGGAGAGAACTCTGAGGATTCCAGAAGCACTCCAGCAATACACCACTGAGCAAATCAAGCAAAGAGGCTGGTTCTTTCTAGAGAGAGAACTGACAGAGGTCAATGCATCTTGGGTCAGGGAATTCTACTGCAACTACTACATCACCACCCTCGATGCAGTGAACCTGAGAGGAAAGCAGATTCTGGTCACTGAGGAGGCCATAGAGGACATTCTCCAGCTCCTAGCCAAGTCCGATCAGCCTGATGGTTATCAAAAGGCTCAGGAGGACATGCGCATGATGTAGTTTGATTGGGATGCTGTAAAGGCACGGATAGCTCTCGACCGGACTGTTCCTTGGGAGATGGATCAGGACACCACCATGCCTAGAGGGATCAAGAGGGCGTACTTAAATGATGAGGCTCGGTTATGGCACCAAATCTTGAGCAACTCTGTGATGCCGAGATCCCGATTGCTATGATCACCCTCCTATGGTGTGTGATAGAGGGTAAGGACCTTTATCTGCCACGCTTTATCCAGCATTATATGGCCAGGGTCCACGTCCGAAGCACCCTCCCTTTTTCCGTATCTGGTTACACAGCTAGGCCGTCGAGCTGACGTGCCATGGGAGGATGCCGATGAGAGACCACCAGCGGCGGACTGCAGGAAGATCATTTCTCACAGCAGGAACTTCCTAGCTTTGGGCTCCAGACCACCACCCTTCCCTGCTACTAATGAGACAGCCCCACCGTTTGCTAGACCCTCTTCATCCACGGCTGCACCTGCTGCCCCTGCTGCCACCACTACACCTCCACCTGCCTCTGAGCCCGTATACCGCCTCGTGCACCGCCTATTCCGATAGCTTGATCAGATGGAGCGTCGTAACCGGCGCCGGTATGAGAGATTGGAGCGTCGCAGCCAGCGACGCTGTTCACATCTGAAGCTGATGATCCGACAGGGTGGTGACATCCCCTCCGAGCCCGACACACCATCAGAGCCATCAGAGGAGGAGGAGGATGAGCCCCAGGAGGAGACCCATCCGCAGGCAGGCACAGAGCAGGCTGCACCACATCAGGAGGTTACGCATCAGATCGAGGCTGCAGATCCGGAGATCCCGATCCAGTCAGCACCGCCTCTACAACAGCCAGACCCTCAGCCCACCACCACCACAGAGCCTCCTGCTACCATCCCTACCAGTGATGACACCCCTTCACACCCGGCTTGACTGAGCATCAGGGACGATGCTTCACTTTAAGTGTGGGGAGGTCGCCATCTCTGGCATTTTATTTTGGTGAACCACTACATCTCTTTTTTTTTCTTTTATTTTGGATATTTTTCTGTATTTTTCTTTCTACTGTTATTTTCTGAGTACTTATACATTGCTACTTTTATGTATTTTTACTCTATTTCCGCATTTTGCATTTTTAGTTATTTAGTTTAGTTTGCAATTCTGACTTATTAGTGGATTAATTAGTATAGTTTACCCTTTTTGGCATAAGATAGCATAGTTTAAATTGAAAAATAAAAAGGAAGTAAGCTAGGAAATTGAATATAACAGATTTAAATCCATAAACCTTGTATATATAGCATTACATCATATAGTTAAGTTGACAACATTTCATTAAGGAGGAACATTAAAACTTTAAAGGCCACCCTAAATAATTTTTTTATGAGAATAATGGGAATTTTTAACTAAACCTGCATAACATATATGAATGATATGTGATGCTTGTGTTAGAGAACACACAGCCTGTGAGTCTTGAGCTTAATTTTATGGTTGCAGTCAAACCATAATTTCATTCCTGTGTGTTTCGCTTCTTTTATTCTGATGTTCTTTACTTTGCTTTAATCTATATGTCCAATTATAGAATATAGAATATAGGATATAGATACATACCAAAAGAATGATTGAGGCCATCATTTGATTTTAGCTCACTTACCCCAAAATAACCTACATTTCACATCACCCTTGTTAGCCCCCTTGAGCCTTTAAAATCTCTTTTATTCTATTTAGCCACACTACTAGCCTTAAGCAGAAAAACAAAATAAAATCCCAAGTTGAATCATTGGTTAGCTTAAGATAGAAAATTATGAATAGATTAAAATGTGGGAAACCTATTGGAAACATGGATGATAGAAACAAAAGGTAGAAAAGTTGAAAGAAATAAAATAACTCAGAAAATTTGGGAAGCATGCTCATGAGATATCAAAGTGATTCAATTACCATATGCATTAAAAAAAAGTTATTTTTCAGCATTTAATAAAAGGGGATACAAAAGAATTCCCCAATGCAAAATAAAAGCAATGCACATGGGATAAAATTAAAATTAAAACATGAGCATGTAACAACAAGTGGGATAATATGGGAAAATTGGTAAAGAAGCTTGTTCTACTAAATATGTATGTTAGGTGAGATCTTAGTCTAATTAAGGATTCACTTATTAGCTCACTTAGCCTTATACATATATCCTTACCTTTACCTTGGCCCCATTACAACCTTAATTAAAGACCTCATGACTTTTGGTATGACTGTACTCTATAATTGTTGATTGGTTAGATGAAGAACAAAGTTATAGAAAGTAAGAATAAAAAGAAAAGTAGAGTGGATAAACCCAATAAACATTGAGTGACTAGAGGGTAAACACAAAATCCAGTGAGTGTTCAATAACTCATCAACATATATCTGTGCTTAATTTACTAATTGTTTTGCAAGTTTGTACAATATTTTTATTCCCCATCTCATTTGCTAAAATACTTTATTATTTAAGGGTTGGCTATATATATAATTTGACTATGTGTAAGCTTTATATATGAGTGGATAAATCGAAATTGCATGACTCATTTAGGTAGATGCATTTAGAATAAGTTGCATTGCATTATGTAAAAAACATGTTTCCTAAGCTTTAAAATTAATTATTTTAATTACCTTTACTTCCATTCGATGCCGTCATTAGTGTGTTGAGTAGTTTCAGATTTTCTAAAGGCAGAATGACTTAAATGATGGAAGAGGAAATGTACAAAAATGGAAGGAAAGTGCGAAACGGAATTTTGAAGAAACTGGCATCCACGCGATCGCATGGACGACGCGATCGCGTGCCAGGAGCGAAAAAGCAACGACGCGGCCGCATGACTGATGCGGTCGCGCGGCTTGAGCATAGCGCATTCGATGCGGACGCGTGACTAACGCGACCGCGCCACAAGGAAAACCCCAGATGATGCGACCACGTGACCCAAGCGGACGCGTGACAGAGGCCACGTATCAGAATTTACAGAATACGCCCCCAGCGATTTCTGAAGCCCTTTTGGCCCAGATCCAGGTGCAGAACACACAGACTAGAGGCTATAAAGTGGGGGAATGCATCCATTCAAGAGAGAGCTCGCATTTTTACTACTTTCCATGATTTAGATTTAGTTTGAGAGAGGTTCTCTCCTCTCTCTCTTAGGATTAGGATTTAGGACTTCTCTTAGTTTTTAAGAGTGACTCTCGATCCAGGTTTTATGTTTCTTGTTTTAAGCTTCCCTTTTCACTTTTATTTATTTATTCCAGCACTTGAGTTGATTATTTACTTTTATAATTTAATTTATGAATTATTCCATGTTACAGATTGTTATTTGAATTAATGATATTTGAGGTATTTTAGTTATTGATTGCTTTCTCTTTAATTTGTGTTACCATTGTTTCCAATCTGAAGATATTCTATTCTAGCAATTTACTTTTTCCCTTTTTGGTCTTGGTTAAGAAATCAGAAACTCAATATTATCAAACTCAATATAACTGATAATCTCTATCTTGCTAATTGAACTGAACTTCAATAATCCTAACTTTTTCTTAGGAAATAAATAGGATTCAAAGGTCAAACTAATTAGTCCCTTGACTTTTCTTTCTTTTAGCAAAGGTTAACTAAGTGGAATTTAGATTCAACTTTCATTATTGTTGAGAGAGATAACTAAGTTGGACTTCCAATTTCTCTTACCTTGCCAAAAGTTTGCTTTACAATATTTATTTATTTTAATTGCCATCTACTTTACTTGTCATTTAAATCACTTGCTTCTCACCTTCTAAACCCTGATTACAACCTTTATAGCCAATAATAAGAACATACTTCTTTGCAGTTCCTTGAGAAGACGACCCGAGGTTTGAACACTCGGTTAACAATTTTTAAAGGGGTTTGTTACTTGTGACACCCAAAACGTTTGTACGAAGGGATTTCTGTCAGTTTAGAGACTATATCTACAACACGACTGTTTTTATGAAATTCTTTACTGGCGAAAATCCCTAACGTCATACCCCAAAACACAGTTTTCTTGGGAGAGAAATTATTGTTTTGACCAAGCAACTCTATAGAAACTAACTATCATGCAAGGAGTATTTACAAGCAAAACTAACTACACATGCAATGTACTAACAATGTACTAACTACTATGCAAAAGATAAATCCATAGGTATTGAAAGGAAGAGGTTGTTACCTATGCAGATCGGTAGAACGACCTTCCCACACTTAGAATTTAGCACGGTCCTCTGTGCTACGAACAATGCGCAAAGGGCGGTCGGGACCGGAACCGTCACTATCCTCTCCTTCAGAGCTCCTATCACTTGGGTTTGAGGTGGATGTGAATATTTCAGGCTCCTCCATGCTAGGGGTAACACAACACAGAAGCTTCTTGATGTAAGTGTATCGGCGTTGATTGCGCCGCTCATATCTATCAAGCTTCCGGTGTAGATATTCTATCCTTTGAAGTGTGGATCTTTGCCGTGGTGGTGATGACGAAGTTAAAGGAATAGTAGATGGAAGGGCTATGTCAAGGATTGTGTTGTTCATGGGAAGATGTAAGTATTTTCCGCTTGGGACCACATCGCCCTTAGCCGGAAATATAATCTTCCTGTCCTTGGCTTTCCAAGGAACACCCGCAGTAGCAACTAAATCAGATACCAATGCTGGAAATGGCAAATTACCTCGGGCGAGAACTTGACTCATCGCTTGCTTGACAAGAAACGAAATGTTCACCGGCCTCTCCGTGAGAACACACCAAACAAGCAAGGCGAGATCCGCCGTAAAGGACGACTTGTGGATGCTAGGTAGTACATAGTGGGATAGGATCTGGGCCCAAGCTCTAGTTTCTACAGTGAGGAAGCGAGCATTAATGGACTTAGGCCTTATCTGGAGTCGACCTTGGGTCCAAAATGTCTCCGGCTCAGCAATGACTCAGAGGATTGAGTCCCAATCAAATCCAAACTTCTCTCGCTGACGTAAGACTTCTTGGTAGCCATCCATGTCACTCGGTACCGGTAGGACATTAAGCACTTGCCGAATAGCCTCTTCTGAAACCGAGACTTGCTTCCGGTGCATGTATACCGATTGAAGAAAGGAGAGATGGTAGTTAGTGTAGAATTCTTCCACCCAAGAGAGGTTGATTTTCCTTGGTTTCCTCAAAAGAAACTCCCATCCTCTCTGTTCAATGCGGGGTAGAATATAAGGAGCAACCTTGTCTGACGGAGTGAGTAAATGCTCAGGATGATAGTTCCTAACAACCATGGAGGGGAACACAAGTTCACAGAAGCGGTTGGGGAACCTTGAAGAATCCTTTGCCGGTTTGCTCTTTTCTTTCTCATCAATAGGAGCGGGTATCTTAGCCTTCTTGGATAGGGGTTTGGCTCCTAGTGAAGAGTGCGCCTTAGAAGTTGATCTTTGGGGTGCCCTCTTTGCGGCCGGTTTCCTTGGAGCTTTCTCCTTGCCTTTCTTGGTGGCCATCTTGAGAAAGAAAGGGAAATAAGAAAACATTAAACCCAAAGAATCATTTTAACAAAAACATGCAAGTAAAAGGTAGTGCCCAAAAGAAACATTGCAATAATCTAATCATAAAGACATGGGTCATAACACTTGGCATGGGATGCAAGAGGAAGTGAAACATGCAAAATGGCATGAGAAGTATAGTCTCAAGCATCCATAACAAAGAGCAAGTCATGTTCAATGAGTATCTAATCAGCAAGCAAAGTGGACTCAATGCGTATAGAAGACAACAAGTGAATGAGGAGAAGCACCCAATTGAAAGTACATTATTTAAAGAAACCAAAATGGCATTCATGCATTTCCTCAAACACTTGGCGTGCAATTATCAAGCAAAGAGCAATTATAAGATACTCAATCAATTTGAAGCCCAAAATGAAATATCAATCATCACATAAGCATCACATCTTGGCAAAGATAAGGAAAAAAATGACAAAAGATATATTAAAGTAAATTAAACTCAAATTCAACATCCATGGAAAAATAAGGGAAAAAGAAAAGTAAGCTAGCAAAAAGCAAATGTTATAATGATATACCAAAAGAGAAAACAAATAAACTAGCAAGAAGAATCTAACTAGGAGGAAAAATAATGCAAGGGAAATAATAGATGAGAGATGGAGGAAGTAGAACCTTAAGAAGTGTAAAAGAACAATGTTGAATTTTCTTTTGTGAAGACGGGAAAGAAAAAGGAGAGATGTAGTGCCACCGGAAGAGGTGGTTGTCACCGGTGAGTGGCCGGAGACGGTAGTGGTGGATTGTGGAAGAAGATGAAGAAAGGAAAAGTGATGGAAAAGGAAGAAGGAGAAAGAAGATATAAAACGAGGTGAGAGATGGGAACAGAACAAGGCGCGAAGCTTTAAAGCTGATTCGCGCAACCGGCGCGCGTACGCACAGTGCGCTGGTGCGTCGGTGAGGTTTTGGCAAGGGACGCGTGCGCGTTAGTGGTGCGCACGCATGAGGTCAGTTGTGCCCCTGGCACAGGACTGACACAAAGTTGGCATAAGTCTCTGGTTTTTATACCAGAGTTGGTGTGTGGCGCAGGCGCGCGGACGCACACCTTGCGCGGACGCGTGCCTTATGGAATTCGCGACCAGCGCGGACGCGCGCAACACGTGGACGCGTCAGTTCTGGCACAAGAGTGGCACAAGTGTGGCACAACTCTCTAGTTTTTGTACCAGGGAGTCCACATATCACCATCGGCGCGCGCGCGCACAGTGCGCTTGCGCGTCGTTGGGTGATTTGCAATGGTGCGCGCAGGCGGCAAGTACGCGGATGCGTGAGCACCTGGCGCGAGATGGGCATGAAGTGGGCATGACTCTCGGGTTTTTGGCCCAAGAGTAGGAAGTGCACCACCGGCGCGCACGCGCACAGTGCACTGGCGCGTCGGTGCCCATTTTTCCTTTTTCTCTTCTCTTTTTTTTTTCAACATAACAAAACCTATTCTAACACATTCTTGGTAGGTGCTTAAGCTAGTAGTCAAAGAGAAAACTTCACAATTTCATGCATTATCCAAAACATTGAATTCGCCCTACTTTAACAATCCATCCATACCAAAATGATGAAAACTATATGAACATCCTATCTATTCACAAGAAGAATAAAACTAGCATTCCTATGCAAATCATCAAGAAATCACAAAATTCACACGAATTTAAGGTTACAAACAAGATGGTATATACAAGGAAGATCTTACCACGGTGGGGTGCCTCCCACCAAGCACTTTTCTTTAACGTCCTTAAGCTGGACGGTCCTTTTCTTAAGCTTCATGTCTCCTTGGTGCATCCTCCAATAGGAACACCTCTAGCTCTTTTGGAGGCTTGTAGCCATGATATTTCTTTACTCTATGTCCATTCACTTTAAAAGTTGCTTCACTCTTGGGATCAAACAACTCCACTACTCCATAGGGCTTTATCTCCTTCACCTTGAAAGGTCCTTCCCATCTAGAACGGAGCTTGCCAGGCATGAATCGAAGCCTTGAGTTGTAGAGGAGGACCTCATCACCATTTTGAAAGTCCTTCTTCTGGATGTGATGGTCATGGAATGCTTTAGTCTTTTCTTTGTAAATCCGGGCATTCTCATATGAATCGTTCCTCAAACACTCAAGCTCCTCTAGTTGTAACTTCCTGGCTTCACCCGCCTTGGCTAAATCCATGTTGCACTGCTTTACCGCCCAATAGGCTCGATGCTCAATCTCCACCAGAAGGTGGCATGCTTTACCATAGATGATCCGGAAGGGGCTCATCGCTATCGGAGTCTTGTAGGCCGTTCTATACGCCCATAGTGCATCTCCTAACTGGAGGCTCCAATCCTTCATTTGTGGATTGACCACTTTCTCCAAAATCCTCTTAATTTCCCAGTTGGACACTTCCTCTTGTCCATTTGTTTGCGGATGATAAGCAGTAGCAACCTTATGCGACACTCCATAGCGCTTGAGCAATGCCTCTACCTTTCTGTTACAAAAGTGAGATCCTTGGTCGCTCACGATTGCTCGTGGCGACCCATAACGGCATACAATGTTATTCCTAATAAAAGAAACAACGGTATTGGCGTCGTCAAGGCGGGTAGGTATGGCCTCTACCCACTTTGACACGTAGTCAACCGCTAACAGAATATACAGAAACCCACTAGAGTTGAGAAACGGTCCCATAAAGTCAATGCCCATACATCAAATATCTCATAGAACAACATAGGTTGCTGAGGCATTTCATCCCTTTGAGATGTGTTTCCCGACTTCTGACACTGATGGCATGACACACATAACCGGCTAGCATCCTTGAATAAGGTTGGCCACCAAAATCCACAATCTAACACCTTTTTAGCGGTCCTTTGTGGGCCAAAGTGGCCACCATATTCGGACGAATGGCAAGCTACAAGAATGGGTTGGATTTCAGACTCCAGGACACATCTTCGAATTACTTGGTCAACGCCCTTCTTCCACAAGTGATGGTCATCCCAAATATAGTATTTGGAATCACTCCTCAACTTGTCCCTTTGGTTTTTTGAAAAGTTGAGAGGGAAGATTTTCGCAACCAAGTAGTTCGCCATTGGGGCAAACCAAGGAAAGCTATCCGACACAGCATGCAAACTATCCAATGGGAATGAGTCATTGATCGGAAATAGATCAAATTTCAAATTCTCAATGCGGCTTAAATGATCCGCAACCAGGTTTTGAGATCCACTCCAGTCCCTAATCTCAATGTCGAATTCTTGCAAAAGCAAGATCCAACGTATAAGTCTAGGCTTTGACTCATTCTTTGTCAATAAGTACTTTAAAGCTGCATGATCCGAGTATACCACTATCTTTGATCCTAGCAAATAAGATCTGAATTTATCTAAAGCATGAACAATAGCTAGAAGTTCTTTTTCAGTAGTGGTATAGTTGGATTGTGCTGCATCCAGTGTTTTAGAAGAGTAATCAATGACATAAGGGAGTTTACCATCGCGCTGTGCAAGCGCGGCGCCTACAGCATGGTTTGACGCATCGCACATTATCTCAAATGCCAACATCCAGTTGGGGCCTCGCACAATCGGTGCCGTGGTAAGAACTCTCCTTAGCTCTTCAAAGGCTTTCACACATTCACTGTCAAACTCAAAATCCACATCTTTTTGGAGTAGGCACGACAATGGCAAAGCAATCTTGCTGAAATCTTTGATAAAGCGCCTATAGAATCCTGCATGTCCTAAAAACGAGCAGACCTCCCTCACAGATGATGGGTGAGGTAAAGTGGTGATAATATCGACCTTGGCCGGGTCTACAGAAATGCCTTCATGAGATACTACATGTCCTAACACTATACCTTGTCATACCATGAAGTGACATTTTTCAAAATTTAAGACAAGGTTAGTGTCAACACATCTAGCTAAGACCTTGGCCAAGTTCTCTAGGCAACAATCAAATGAAGTACCATAAACGCTGAAGTCATCCATAAAGACTTCCAGACAATTCTCCATTAAATTAGAGAAGACACTCGTCATGCACCGCTGAAAAGTAGCTGGTGCATTACATAGTCCAAATGGCATCCTTTTATAGGCAAAGGTGCCAAATGGATAAGTAAATGTGGTCTTCTCCTGATCTTCAGGAGCAATGTGAATCTGGAAGTAACCAGTAAATCCATCAAGAAAGCAGTAGTGAGATTTACCCGCCAAACGGTCTAACATCTGATCGATGAAGGGCAAGGAGTAGTGGTCCTTCTGTGTAGTGGCGTTCAATCTTCTGTAATCAATACACACTCGCCAGGCATTTTGTACTCTTTTGGTGACCATTTCACTATCGTCCTTCTTGACCGCAGTGATGCCCGACTTCTTGGGGACAACCTGGACCGGGCTCACCCACTCACTGTCAGAGATTGGGTATATGATATCCGCATCTAGTAATCTGGTGACCTCTTTCTTCACTACATCGAGGATGGTCGGGTTGAGCCTCCTTTTCGGTTGCCTAACCAGCCTAGCTCTATCTTGGAGAAATATCCTATGCATGCACTTGCGGGGGTCAATTCCCACAATATCCGCTAGGCTCCATCCTATTACTTTCTTGTACTTTCTTAGAACATCTAGGAGCTTTTCTTCTTCTTCACTTGAAAGCTCACTAGCAATAATGACCGGAAACCTTTGGTTGTTCTTTAAGAAAGCATACTTCAAATGAGATGGAAGGGGCTTCAGTTCACCTTTTTCCTCAAGCTGAGGTTCCTTTTCTTCAAGCTCATGGAGTTCATTCTTGACAACTTTCTCATGTTCATCCTCTTGGTCATCCGTCTCCTCAATAATAGAGTAGCACAACTTGTTGTGGTCTTCTTCTTGCACTTCCGCTACCACTTCATCAATTACATCACATCAGAGCACGGAATGTTCTTCGGGAGAATATTTCATGGCTTCTTCTAAACTGAACTTGATAGTCTTGTCTCCAACCTGAAAGGAATAAGTGCCGGTGAAGGCATCTAACATGAATTTAGAGGTCTTGAGGAAGGGTCTACCAAGTATAACGGAGGATGAGCTTCTATTTTCTGTTGGAGGCATTTCAAGAATGTAAAAGTCAACCGAAAAAATCAAATCCTTGATTGCCACAAGTACATCTTCTGCTATTCCCATCACTGTGATCACACTTTTATCGGCTAAGGCAAACCTTGCCGCCGACTTCTTTAATGGAGCTAAATTCAACCGCACATAGATAGAAAGTGGCATGATGCTTACACAAGCTCCCAAGTCACACATACAATCATGAAAAGTGCGTCCGCCAATACAACAAGACACCAAACAAGGTCCAGGGTCACCACATTTCTTTGGAATAGGTTTCATCAAGGAAGAAATTGAACTACCCAAGGATAATATCTCCAATTCTCCTATCCTATGTTTGTGTGTACACAAGTCTTTCAAAAATTTTGCATACTTTGGAATTTGTTGAATAGCATCAAGAAGTGGTATGGTTACCTCAACCTTCTTGAATACTTGAAGCATGTTCAAATCAAATTCCAGTGTTTTCTTTACCTTCTTCACCATGGAAGGGAATGGAATTGGAATGGACTCATCCACTATAGCTTTCCTCTTAGGCTCCTTGAGGTTTACTCCTTCTTCCTCATGCCTTTTGTCTACCACCTCTTCTTCATGTGGAGCTTCAACAACCACTTTTTCCTCATAAATGTCTCCCACGACCCTTGGAGGTATCTCGTCCAATGTAGTCCCCGACCGTAGAGTAATGGCATTGAGACCGCCCTTTGGGTTTGGTTGGGGTTGGGATGGAAGGTTAGAAGAGCTTTAGGGTTGATTGGTGTTGTTTTTGGGAGTTGATGGTTGGTTTGACATGGTCATCTTTGAAAGCATGTTGGTGAGGTTAGCCAATTAAGTGCCCAAGGCATCGAATTGAGCCTTGTTGCTCTCATCTCTTTTCTCCATGGCGACTTTAAGCTCATCAACTTGATTGTTGGAAGATGGAGGAGTTTGGTTGGATTGTTGTTTATGGTGTGGTGCTTGGTACTTGGTGTAGTTGTTTTGGTTTTGGTTGGAGTAGCCTTGGTTGGCTTGGTAGTTGGTGTTGTTATGGTGGAATTGGGATGAAGATTGGTTATTATTGTGATGAGAAGAAGAGTTGTTCCATCTTTGGTTTTGATTGCTTCCTTGTGCATTATCTCTCCACGCTTGATGTTGGTTACCACCTTGAGGGTAATTATTTTGACCTTGAGATGGATAGGGTGGACGGTTATTGTAATTCACATTGGCTACTACAAGAGCATGTTCCTCTTGAATTTGATGGCATTGATCGGTGTAATGTGTGGTGCTAGAGCACAAACCACAAATCCTAGGAGGGCCTTTGACGTTAGGATTTTTGCCAGTAAAGAATTTCATAAAAACAGTTGCGTTGTAGATATAGTCTCTAAACCAACAAAAATCCCTTCGTACAAATGTTTGGTTGTCACAAGTAACAAACCCCTTTAAAATTGATAACCGAGTATTTAAACCTCGGGTCGTCTTCTCAAGGAATTGCAGGGAGGTGTTCTTATTATTGATTATGAAAAAGTGTGTTTTTGGGGAATGTTGAGTTTGGCCAATGGGCACAGGTATATTTAAATGACAAATAAAATAAATAAATAACTGTAAAATAAACTTTTGGCAAGGTATGAGAAATTGGAAGTCCAGTCTAGTTATCCTTATCAATGATGATGAAAACTGAATCTTAATTCCACTTAGTTAACCTTTGCCTAAATCCTAATCCTAAGAGAGAGGAGAGAACCTCTCTCTCTAAAAACTACATCTACTCCTAGAATTGTGAATGTGAAAAGCATCCCTATGAATGGATGCAATCTCCCACTTTATAGCCTCTAATCTGTATTTTCTGAGCCACGAACTGGGTCGAAAACAGCCCGAAAATCGCTGGAGAAGAATTCAAACACGCTAATTTCTGTCACTGCGACGCGGCCGCATGAAGCACGCGGTCGCGTTGCCTAGCGTCAGAGCAACTATGGCATATTATCTATCAAATCAAAGCTCTGGACGTTAGCTTTCCAACGCAACTGGAACCGCGTCGTTTGGACCTCTGTAGCTAAAGTTATAGCCGTTTGAGTGCAAAGAGGTCAGGCTGGACAGCTTAGCGATTTCTCCAACTTCTTGTATTCCTTCCACTTTTGCATGCTTCCTTTCTACCCTCTGAGCCATTCCTGCCCTGTAATCTCTGAAATCACTTAACACACATATCAAGACATCTAATGGTGATAAGAGGGGATTTAATATTAGCAAATATAAGGCCAAAGAAATATGTTTTCAATTAAAGCACATAATTAGGAAGGCAAATGTAAAACCATGCAAATAGTATGAATAAGTGGGTAAAGAGTAGATAAAAACCACTCAATTAAGCACAAGATAAACCATAAAATAGTGGTTTATCAACCTTCAAGTTGAGCAACCGGAGGTAGGGCTTGGATGGCTTGGATGGCTTGGATGGAGTAGTATTCCTTTTGATCCTTTTGTATTTGGGTAAGGATGGTGGTCATATCCCCAAGTGCTTTGGTTAGGCTTGATTCGGAAGGGGTTAGTTCTACCACACCCTTGAGAGGATTACTTCTCACCCTTGTATGTTGTGTAGCCTCGGCAACATCCTTTATCAAATTCCAAGCTTCTCCCTCCGTCTTGTTTTTTGAAAGGGAACCACCGCTAGAGGCGGTAAGCAATCTTCTATGTTCCACACAAAGACCTCTAGTGAAGTAGCTAATGAGCAAGTGAGTGTTCATTCCATGGTGTGGACAAGATTCCAACAGCCTCTTGAACCAAGACCAATACTCATACAAACTCTCTTGGTCTCTTTGCCTTATGCCCGAAATCTCCTTCTAGATGTAGTCGGTCTTCTCCGGTGGAAAGAATTTATCTAGAAACTCTCTCGTCAAGAAATCCCAATTAGTCACAATCTCATATGGTAGCGAATAAAACCATGTCTTTGCTTGCCCTTCAAGAGAGAAAGGGAAGGCAAAAACCATGATAGCCACCTCATCGGCTCCATGCCTTCATGCCGTAGAACAAGCAACTTAAAATTCTCTTAGATGTCGGATGGGGTCTTGACCCGGCAACCCATGATATTTAGGAAGTAGATGGATCAAGCTACTCTTCAATTCAATGTTTGGATCAAGGTTAGGATACCTTGCTTGCAACGGTTGAAGTATGATATCTGGAGCTCCTTGCTCATGCAAAGTGATCCGTCGTGGCTCCGCCATGTGTGGCTCACCTGTAGGATGTAAAGATGTATTATTAGTGCCAACAGAAGAATAGGAAGTAGCGGACTCCAAGTCACTCTCGGTACCGCCTAGTGATTCGGTATGTTCCTCAAGAGAGGCCGAAGTACTAGCCGTATAATCCAACTGCCGTCTAGCTTTCCGAGTGTGTAACAAAGTTCTTTTAATCTCGAGATCAAAATCGGCTAAGCTAGAATTCGGTTGAGACCGAGTCATCAAACTTGAGAGTCATAGCACAAATGTAAAAGAAATCTAAACTATAGCTAAGTATTGAAAGCAATTAAACTATCTACAATATTCACATATTCACATAACCAATATAAAGGCATATGTTGCAACCATTCCCCGGCAACGGCGCCAAAAATTTGATGCGCAAGAGGATGCTCGGTAAAGAATCTTTCTGAATAAAGTTGTGTTGCAAGTATAGCTCTACCGACAACAAGCCTCGATGATCAAATTTAGAGAGGGATTTGGTTGTCACAAGTTCAACCCCAATAGAAATAACCGAAGTATTCAAACCTCGGGTCGTCTCACAATGAATGGGCAAACATGTGCTTCAATATTGGTTAGAATTCTGGGGTTGGAAGTCATGAGCAAGAAATTAAAATGGGAATCTTAACAAGTAAGCAATCTTAAAATGCAAGAAATTAATTTAAATAACTAAGCAAGACATGAGCAATTCCGAACTAACAAAGTAACATCCAATATGATTCTATTCTAAACTAAACAAGTAACTACAACTAAGACAAGTAATCAAGAATTTTGAGTTTTCAAATACGAATAATAAAAGCAACTCTTGGCTAGGCATGGAAATTGGGGTCACCATCCTTGTCTAATAACCATATCTTGACAATTATAAGGAACCAAACTCATTAAGTCTACTTCTATACTTGAAGTACGTCAAATGGTTTGGTCAACATCAACCCATAAGTTCTAACCTCACTACTAATTGACCTAATAGAAGGTTAGCGTCAATGGCTATCAAATTGACCACTAATGGCTCCCAAATCATCAAATCCATTAGACCCAATGACTCAAGTTTACCCAATTCCCTTAGCCTAGGCCAAGAGTGAAAAGAACTACTCCATAATCAAGGTAAACAATTCATCAAACACTTGGTAAGCATTAATAAAAGACATGTTCAAATTGCAATTAAATTGAAATTAACAAGTACCCACTAACAATTATCAACATACAATCATCCAAACAACACAATTAATCATAGAAATCATCAATGTAACATCAACAAAGAAAGATTCACAATATTCATGAAATGGGTATAAGATGACAATTGATAAGAATTCATAAAACTAACACAATATCTAAGCAAAATTATACTAAGGAATTCAAATTAAACTATCAAAACTAGTAATTAACAAGATCCAATTTAGAATTCAACAAGGGAAGATTAAATTAAAACTAGATCTAGAGAGGAACAAGGGTTTCTCTCTCTAGAAGAACAAAGAATCAAAAACAAGCTAAAATTATGTCTTAGTGTAAAATGATTGATCCCCCCATTTCTCCTAGCATCCTTGGGTCTTTTCCATGCAGAAACAGCTTGAAATTGGGCATGATGAGCCTCAGAAATCGCCAGGCACGATTTCATTTAATGAGGTCACGTGCAGCTTCCCGCGCGTGCGCGCCAAGTGCGCGTGCGCATCGATAGGAATCCTCTGATCTGCGCGGATGCGTCCATCCTTACACACCGCTTCTAGCCGTCCTCATCCCCGCGTGCGCGTGGAGTGCGCGTGCGCGCCAATGCTGATTTTCCCAAAATTCAAATCTTCATGTTCCTCTCTTTTGGGCATGTTTTCTTTCTCTCTTCTAGGCCATTCCTACCTTATAATTCCTGAAATCACTCAACAAATACATCACGGCATCAAATGGCAATAGAAGAGGATCAAAATATGGCAATTTTAAGACAAAACAAGCATGTTTTTCATCATGGAGCAATATTAGGAAGTGAACACAAAACCATGCATTTCTTGTGAATAAGTGTGAGAAATATTGACAAAACCCCCTAATTCTACACAATATAAACCACAAAATTGGGGTTTATCAGTTGACCAAGAGATGGATTCAAACATTGAGGAATTCTTATGTACAATTGAATCCTCCCCCATTGGGCTTGACATGGAGATTAAAGAAGAAGATACTTCACCTTCCACACCCTTGGTAAGCGATGAAGAAGAAATTGAATTGGAAGAAAGCTACCAAGAAGAAGGGGTTGAATATGAAGAAACTTGCCTAGAGGTGGAAGTCGACAAGGAAGAACACAAGGGAGTAGAGCTTACAAGATTGTTGGAAACACCTCTCCCCAAGCCATCACCATCTATTCTTTTATTCAAGTGGGTAAATCTTTCATCTCTATGCTTTATTATCCCACTTGAATATGGTTTGCTTGAGATAGATAGGCAACTTAGAGCTCTTTGTGGCTTTAAGAGCAAAAGGGAGATGGTCAGTGGTTGGAAACATCACTCTAAGCTCATGTTGGTAACATGCTCAAAGTTGAATAGCAATGGTTGGTGTAGAACCAATTTGCATGGATATAGGAGAATGTTTGGTTGCTTAATTAAGAATTCACAAGCCTTGTCACCCAAACTTAACTATGGTAGTCAACAAGAATATGGGTGCAAGAACAAGATTTGGGACCCCGAAATTCATTTCAACAACCAATACTATTGGGGCCTTGCCATTTACCTATGCTTACTTAAAGGCTTTATGCACCTAATTTGGGATCCCGGTGGACATTGGAGATGCAAACATTGGTGGAGATTCCAGGATGAATTCAAGCATAAGTCACCATAGCAAGGATTCCACCAAATCTCTAACTTAAGGACTTAAAATAAAAGTGATAGATGGGAGACACTCCACCATGGTAAACTCTTTCCATTCTCTTGTAAATATAACCAATAAATGAATTGAGTTGCCATTGTAGGTAGTTTTTCTTATTTTCTATACTCTTATGCATTTTTCTTTTATTGATAGGTTGTTTGTTAAATTCATGTTTTGATTAGAGTAGTTATTGTTAAGTTGTATTTTGCTTGAGGTATAAGTTTTGTTTGTTTTGTATTTGAAAATTTTTCAAAACCTAAAAAGATTTGTTGTTAAATTTGATTTTTGATTGTTTTAGAATACTTGTAGATTAGGAGTGCCCTGTTTTTGTTCTAAGTTTTTTTTTTTTAAAAAAAAGAAGAAGAAAAAAAGGGGGCAGGCACGCGTACGCGTCGATACGTCAGTGCAGCGCCCATACTTTTTCCCGAGAGTTATGCCAACTTAGTGCCAGAATTGTGCCTCAGGCACAATTCTCATCCCACACGTACGCGTGTATCACGCGTACGCGTCGGTTCACACTCTCTCCATGTACGCATACGCGTGCATGACGCCTATGCGTTGCTTGTCTACCCTGCCGCCCACGCGCACGTAAGCGTCGCCTTCCGCACCCAGTTTTCCCCTATTTCTGCCCTGTTTTCTATTCCTTTCTTCTCTTCTTTTCTTTCTTCTTCCTTCTTCACTTTCTTACTTTCTTCTTCTTCTCACTCTCTTCGAACTTCCACTTCTTATTCTTCTTATTTTTCATTATCCTTTAGCATGTTGCATTTGTTCATTTTCATTCATTGCATTTCAATTTTATTTTTGTAACTTGTTTTCCCTTTCTTTTCTATGTTCTTATTGTAATAATTGCGTTGAACTCTTATGTTCAATTGTTGAGAATTTCTTGGTTAATCTTGATGCTTCGTGACTTATTTGGCATTAATTATAATATTTTCTCTGCACACAAGATTAATGCTTTAGTCCTTCCTAACTCATGATCCCTTGTTTTTGTACATTATTGTCATTGTGTTAGGATAGGGCCAAATACTCTCATGCTTATCCCTAATCTTGTTTGTGTCAATTTCCATTTGAACTTGATGCTCAACATGCTCTTCATGCTTTGACTTTACCCTTGCATCAAGTGTAGTGATATGCCTTAGCTTATATTGCTTTCCCACTCACATGCGTAGCAAACATGTAGTGAGAACCTTACTCTTATTTGGCATTATCCCCCGCCTATGTTCTATTGATTTTGATATCTTTGTTATAGACTTAATTTTCTTTCTTTTTCTTTCCTTTTAGGATGGCCACCAAGAGGAAAAGGAAAAGCTTCTAAATGGGGGAAATAAACAAGTCATCCGCACAACCTTTTGAAGAAGCTCAACAAGTTGTAGCAACCCGTCCACCTTGCTTTTCTTTGCATGCACCGAGGACGGTGCAAATTTTTAAGTGTGGGGTGGTTGTCCGACCGATCTCCATGGGTAACAACTTCCTTTCTCAACACCAATTTTTTTTTTAAATTTCTTTGTTAGTTAGTTGTTGCATTGCATGATAGGTTTCATGTTAGTTATAATTTGTATATATTTTATCATTTTTTTATGTTAGGACTACTTTGTTAGGGTGATGATTTCTTTTCCAAAAAAATATTTTTAGGGCATCCTACCAATTTGAAAAAAAAAAAATTGGTGTTGAACTTGATAGAAGAATGTATTTTGGAACATAGTTTTTGAGCTAAGAACACAAGTATGTGAGTTTTGAGCCCAATTGTGGGGTTATATCTTATAACCACTTATTTTCCATTCTTGTGTGTATTGTTCTCTTTCTATGATTATAATCTTTGATTTGTTTGAGTCTATATGTCCATTATTCTATGTATACATGCATTTATATAATTGAGGCCATCATTTCAAATAGCTCACTTACCCAAATAGCCTTACCTTTTTTTCCCATTGTTAGCCAACTTTGAGCCTATGCTTAACCTATTTGTTCTTAATTTTAGCATATTACAAGCCTTAAGTGAAAAATAATAAATGTCCCTTGTTTGGATCTTTGATTAGCTTAGGCTAGTGAGAGTGCTTATCATTCAAGTTTGGGAGAGTTGGGAACATTGGGTTGGGATAAAAGGGTATTTTTATATTTTCGTCAAAATTTTGGGAATTGGGTACATACTCATATATTAAATATGTAAAACCATATGCATTGATATGTTTGTATATACCTTAGAAAAAAATGATAAAGAAAAAGAAATATATATATATATATATATATATATATATATATATGTAAAAGAAAAAAAGAAAAAGAGAAAAAGAAATAAAAAGGGGACAAAATGCCTGATGAGATGGAAAATTGTGTGGTATAGAATTTTACAATTGAAATCTCGTTGCAAGTATAGTTTCTAAACCAACAATCATCCTTTCATACAAAACTTTGGTTGTCATAAGTACAAACCCCTAAAATAATAACCGAAGTATTCAAACCTCGGGTCGTCTCTCAAAAGAATTGCAGGGTAGTGTTCTTGTTATTGGTTATGAGTTGTATATTTTTGGGATTTTGGATGAGAAACAAGAAAAGTGAATGGCAATGAAATTTAAATGACAAAACGGTCTTGGCAAGGTTTGGTGGTCAAGGATCTCTATCCTTATCACTAACCACAACATGAGAATTGGCAAGGATCAATCGCATTAAATTATCCTCTAACTAGTAAAGGAAAGTCAAATGAGCTATATCAATCCAAGTCCATAAGTCCTAGCTCTCCACCAAATCAATTAGTGAGAACTAGAGTCAATGGCTCCCAATCATCAATTACTTGGACATTAGTAACTCAAGAGTTCCTAAGTTACCTTCCCAAGCCAAGAGCATAAAATTCTACTCTAACATCTTTCCAAGCATTTCATCAAACACTTGGAAGGCACAAAAGGTAAGCATAGAAAAATTGCAAGAGAAATAAATCTACACTACTCAATTGCAAGGGATTAAACAACAACAATTCAAATGAACAATAAAGGAACATGAAAACATGAATTGCATTAAAGAGAAATAGAAGAACAAAAGTGCATCAACATAAAAGTAGAAAATTACAAGAATTAAATGCTAAACTAGAGAGAGGAAAGGTAGAAGCAGAAAAAATTGCAAAGGAAAAGTAAATCAAATCATGAAATTAACCTAGATCTAAGAATTCTAATCTAGATCTAACCTAATCCTAATTCTAGAGAGAAGTGAGAGATTCTCTCTCTAAAACTAACTTTCCCTCCAAAACTAAACTAAACTAAACTAATGTGTTCAAAAGTTATGATTTCCCTCCAGTCCTTGGGTTGAATAGCATCAGAGGTGAGTTGGATTTGGGACTGGGAAGCCCATAAATTGTCCCCAGCGGATTGCCTTTAAGTATGTCACGTGCGAGCACCGACGCGTACGCGTCGCTTGACAATTTCCCATCCACGCGTACGCGCCATGTACGCGTACGCATCGCCATGCGATGTCACAATCTACACGTGCGCGTCTGCTGCGCCTGCGCGTCGATCTCAGCATCCCAAATCCTTGTTTCTTTATGAGTTCTCCTCTTGCATGCTTTTCCTCTCCATTCCTTTGATCCATTCCTAGCCTTTCCAATCTAAATTCACTAACAAACATATCAAGGCATCTAGTGGAATCAAAGGTGAATCAAAATTGGCAATTAATGGCTTAAAAAGCATGTTTTCACACTTAAGCACAAATTAGGAGATAATCATGAAACCATGCTATTTCCTTGGATAAATGTAAGTACAAGGTGATAAAATCCCCTAAATCAAGCACAAGATAAACCCTAAAAATGGGATTTATCAATGCCCCAAAGTAAAGTACAATAAAAATCAGTGCATATGGAATGTGAATTAAAGGGAATGCATGAGTATGTGAAAAAGTGAAGAATGGGTAGTTAGGTTAGTACTCAAATTGTATAGGTGGTCATAGGTTAAGTGGGAAGTTTAAGTTGATCAAAGATTCAAATTTCAAGCTCACTTTACCATATACATCCTCACCTTTACCCTAGCCCTATTACAACCTATGAATAAGCCCTCATGATGAATGTATGCATGCATTGAATAATTGTTGATTGTTAGATGAAAAACAAATCTTGGAAAGCATGATTAGGGGAGAATTGAGTGATTGACCCTATACACTTGAGCGATTAGAGCGGATACACTTCCGGTGAGGGTTTGATGCTCAATTCCTTGCTCCCGCCTTTAATGAGCTTTTCTTCTTGCAAGTTTACTTGTATTTTATTTTGATATTCAAATTGGTAGGATTCATGAATCATCATACTACTTAGCCCTACATGTGCATATGTGTTCTTGGGGATTGGCTTACTTTTACCCAAGTAGGAAGAATCATTTTGCATTTAGTTGCATTCATATAGATAGGTGCATATAGCTTATTTGCATTGAATAAATGTTCATACTCCTTTTCTTGTCCTTCTTTATTCTTAACATGAGGACATGCTTGGTTTAAGTGTGGGGAGGTTTGATAAACCCCAATTTTGTAGTTTATCTTATGTTAATTTGGAGGATTTTATCAACATTTCTCACATTTATTCAATGAAATAGCATGGTTTTGTAATTCTCCCTAAGTTTGTACTTAAGTGTGAAAACATGCTTTTAAGGCCTTAAAATAGCTAAATTTAATTCACTTTAATTCCATTCGATGCCTTGATATATTTGTTAAGTAATTTAAGGTTTAGAAGGCAAAGATTGGATTGAAGGAATGAAGGAAAAGCATGCAAAGTGGGAGAACTCATGAACAAATGAAGGAACTTTAAAGCTGGCAATCCTGACCTCTTTGTACTAAATCGATCATAACTTGAGCTACAGAGCTCCAAATGAGGCGGTTTCAATTGCGTTAGAAAGTTAACATCTGGGGCTTCAAAATGATATAAAATTTTCCATAGTTTCCTGGCGTCTAGGGACGTGTACGCATGCATCACGTGTACGCGTGGGAGGATGCACGTGACTCACTAAAGGCAACTCATGGCCAGCAATTTCTGAAGCATGTTGGGCCCAATCCAACTCATGTCTAATGCTATTGAACCCAAGGATTAAAGGGGGATGAACCAAGTAGCCATAGTTTAGTTTTAATCATGTTGTAGGTAGAATTCTAGAGAGAGAAGCTCTCCCTTCTCTCTAGAATTTAAGGCAGTTTAGGACAAATTCTCTTGGATCCAACTTTTAATTCTTGTTTTAATTTAGCTTTATCTTTTGATTTCTTGTTATTACATCTTTGATATTCTAGTTTTACTTGTTAATTTCTTATTTTTCTCTCTTTTATCTTGATAAACAATTGTTGGATCTCAAATTCTCTTTCATGCAATTTTATATTTCTATGTCTTTTGATGTTTACTTCACTTGTTATTGTTGATTTCTTGCTTATGATAGTTATGGATTTTTGGTAATTCTTGCATTTTGTGATGTTTATTTTTATTGCACTCTAGGTGTTTCATAGAATGTTTACACTAGTTTTTGAGTAGTTTTCTTTGCTCTTGGCCTAGGCTAAGGGAATTGAGTGACCTTGAGTCATTGGGTCTCATTGAATTGGTGATTTGAGAGCCCTTGGTGATCAATTTGACACCCATTGACACTAACCCACTACTAATCTAATTAGTAAATAGGTTGAGACTTATGGGTTGATGTTGATCAAGCCATTTGACGTACGTCAAGCTTAGGAGTAGATATTACGTACTTAAAGCTCTTGGAGGTAGACTTAATGAGCTTGGTTCCTCATAATTGTCAATATATAGTTTGTGGACAAGGATGGTGATCTCAATTACCTATGTCCAGCCAAGATTACTTTTCCTTTCTCTTATTAGTTAATTGTTCATTTACTTTTCTTGCCATTTACTTTCTTTCAAAAATATAAAATCAAACCCTCTTGCATCTTCATAGCCAATAATTGAGCACTTCATTGCAATTCCTTGTGAGACGACCCGGAGTTTAAATACTTCGGTTAATTCTTATTTGGGGTTTGTTACTTGTGACAACCAAATTTAATTTGATTTGAGGATTGGCTATTGGTTTGGACTATACTAACAACGGAATTATTTTGTGGAATTCCAAACCGGTGTAAATCCTTGTATCAAATTAGTGAACCATCATTCTCAACTGCTACTCAGGATTCTTCTGCTGATGATGATTTCTCAACAGGGTATCTTCAAGATGCTTTGCTTGAATTCGGGGATCGTTCCAAACGTAGGCGCTTGTTGCCAAATGCTGACAATCATCATGATCAACAATATTCCAAGACTAGTAGTAATGATCTTGAAAAGGTATATTATATTTTCATCTTAATTATCAGTTTCAATAATTATATGATCTCTTCTTATATATTATTCTTCTTGTTCGTCAGAGCTTGTGGAACTTGAACCCCCACATACTACATGAACCAGAATATAGAAAGCATTTTTGGACTTTCAGGTACTACATGCTATAATGTTTATTATACTATTGCAAAGATCACAAATAAAAGAGCAATAATAATACTAATATAATTATATACTTTTTTTATTATTAATTAGATGAGGACATAATAAGCACATTTTAGAGCAGAATAATGAGAGAGGAAGCAAAGATTCTTGTAGAAGAAGAGACAACAACAACAACAACTACTAATACAATATTATCAGGGGAAATGGAATTCATGGTGAGTCTCTTTCTTTGACTTGTATCTTAATACATGGTCCTAGTCCTCCTAGTGTTTGCACTGGTTCATGATAATATATTCGTTGGAAATAATTGCATAAATACATAATTGGAGTGAATATTGATGTGGTAGCTTTGGATATCCTTGATAGCAAATTTTACAACTTTTTGGAATTTAAGTTTTAGAGATTTTTTAGAGATATTGATTTCTCTCTCGGTCTCTCATTAATTTATTATGCTTCATTGCTTATTATGTTCAAAGAATTTATGCTGCTTATTGCTTGCTAGTGCTCAGTAATATTTAATTGTTTATGTAGTTTATGTCTTGACTTGATTATGAAAGTTATAAACTGCCACAAAAGTGTTTTAAAATTGTTAAAAAAGTCCAATATAAAACTGTAACACCCTAACTTATAGCACATCATGATCGTACCAAAAGTAAGGAGTTACTAACCTGTTTTCTTTTATTATCTATTTAATATTGAGCCTTTACGTCGGTATCGCGTTTTAGTTTTTAAGAAAATTCCACAAAATTTTGTTTCTATTAATTAAAACCACATATCAAAGATTTTCAAATAATAATAATCACATAAATACTATTAATAGTAAGTTCTATACAAATAAATTCAATATAAAGCTCGAATACAATACCTATCCCTCTGGATAAACTAGAAACTAAAGCAACAAGGGCGAGGAAACGCTATAAAAGCGACAAGAATCATAAGTAAACCTACTAATCGTCCGCAATTTCATACTGAGTCTTCGAACCTGTGCCACTGAAAAGGTGGAAGATTTTGGGGTGAGAACAAACCACACATTCTCAGTAGGGGCAGAAAATGCCATGAGAGTAAAGAAATAAATTGCAAATAATCGCTTTTTAACTTTGAATAATTACCCTTAGAACTCTTTGAAACTCACTTTAAAGACTTTGGTTAGTTCTTAGTAAGTTAAGTCATTTAAGAAAATCCCAGTCAGCAGTAACAACCGAAACCCACAACAAACATAATAACTATAGCACACAAGGAAAAACAAATACAACACATACACAATCATAGAAAAATACAACAAGCAAGCACAACCAAATACAAATGTGCAAACATCATGATGCATGTCAGGCCATGAGCTTATGTGTCGGTTGCCTACCCACTCCTGACGTTAACCGGGCACGAGTCCCAGATATAGTTTTCCAGATGCATACAGTGTGCTCATAAGTCTTATGGCTAGGCCGCATACAGTGTGACTTTCAATATTTTTCAATGTGCTTAGATCTGGAAAATAGTTCACATTGTGTGGGCGTCCCCACTATACATTTGGCACTAAGACCCAAACAATGTCACATCTGCTCTCCTGTGGCAGACAATTTCTTAAAGTTTTTCTTTAACTTTGCTCTCTGCTCTCCTATGGTAGAGGTTCTTTTAATTAATATATTCCTTTAATCTTTGTTCTCTGCTCTCCTGTGGCAGAGATTCCTTTAACTACCTCTCTTTCCTTTACTTTTTGTTCTCCTTCTTTTCTTTCTTATCAAACCAAACTCATATCATAATTTAAACGAAATCTCTTCTCAAAAGATTGGATTTAAAACATTATACTTTTCTTGATAAATTGAATTCAAATAGAATAAATATTTTCTTACGTAAATAAATCTCAAATAATTTAATTTTCCAAAACCAAATCTTTTAAAAGAGTATTTCAAACAAAGTCTCAAAGATTATAAAATTTCGGCAGCATTTTCTTTAAAATTCAGACTATGCCACCCTTCCAGGGTTCCAACCAAACAATCTCTCAATTATTTTGAATATCAAATCCTTTTCAATAATCAGACCATTTTCAAATATCAAATAATTTTTAATAATCAAATTATTTTCTTTAGAGCTAAGCCTCTTTTTGTTTCAATAAAATTCAGCTCTCTTTCAAACCTTTTGCTATTAAAACCAAAGGAACAAGTCACACGTTCATTCAAACTTTACAAAACCTCCCGATCATATTCTTTTTACATTTAACATTAACCAAAATCACCTTTTCATTTATGGTTACAAGAGCCCGGACAGAACCTCCCTCACTTTCATAATTCCTTAATTCATATGTCATTTAATCAAAGCATAAACGTAATGTATTTTTAGCCACAATTCAAACAATCAAAAATTTAGATACGTTCATCAAACTCAATCATTGTCACAGCCAACACTTATTCATCATATTCAATTAGTCCAGATAAATACAATTTATTTGCAATTACTCAAAAAACCTTTTGGCATTCTTAACTTAAAAACTTTTAATTATTTTAAAATAAAATCCCCTACTTCCGTATGAAATCAAAGTCAACGAAGATTCTGGAAAAGCTTTCTGACCGAGCTGCTGAAGAGAAAAAATGTCAGAAATCATTTGTGCCTCCTAGAACTCCAATTGGCCGAACTCAAGAAGAAGGAGAGCCACGATACCGTCAGCTTCCACCGAACAAAAATAACGTCAACGCGTAGAGAAGGAAGATACAAATACTTTTACCGAATTAGATTTTTTATTGGAGTTACGGATCACAAGAAATCGAAGTCGAACGATCAATAGAAGTCACGGTTCTCTCTCTTTCTCTCGGTCACTTCCTTCTCTCTTTTATTCATATTAGTTCGGTGATGAAAATATCCAAATGAAGCAAGATGATGATTATTGTGATTAAAGAATAAAATGGGGCATGTGTCATAAATAGTCAATTATTTAATTTTTAAAAATCTGGGGTCTTACATCCTACCCCACTTATAAAAATTTTCGTCCTCGAAAATTGATATAAGATGAAAGAAGTTCAAACTAGCTTTACTTTTGAACACAGTAGGGAAAAAACAAAATATTTTGACATATATAAGATGTAACATATAAGGAAGAAGCTTTAAGGTCTCAACATATAAATATACTTATATAGTTTTCAAATCCAGGATATTCTTATGGCTTAAAAATATAGGGAAAAAGTCTGGCGCAAAGCGGAAGACACAAGATAGGCTTGATGTAGAAAGGTTACAAGGCAGGCTGATATTAGAATGATGGGTATATCGTTTGCACACTGAACTCATACCAATTTTAGAGCTTCAGCTGCCTAAACTTCAACATGATGTAACTTCACCATTTCCAACCATACCATATTAAACAGATTTTTCGCAAATTCTCAACCTCATTAAACACTCTGCAAATTACTAACAGGCACAAGTCTAACATCAACAAAACTCCTTCGCAAGAATCAAGCTCCTCAACATCCTGTGACGTCACACACTTACAAACTCCACCTTCCGCATCCGCACAACATATCCTAAAGAACTAACATATCACTTCCCATATCTAACGATCGCACGTGTCACCAAAACAAGTCTCAAGTCACTCAAAAGGATACAAGACCTTAGAGAAAGGACAAGCAATAAGGAAAATGTTCACCAAGATTTCTACATTTCTTTTTGATGCATGCATCAATAAGTCCAAAGTTACATCAGAGAATACATGAGCCAAGAAAAGAGTTGAAACAGCACAAGAAAGAATCGTACGTTACTCTAAAACAAGCTTGAGTTACCTAAAAAGATATCAAACTTAGGAAGAGAAGAACAAAATTTATGGACGGGATTCACAGGAATTCAAGAGAATGTTGAAGAACACTATCAGGCAGGGAATAATTCAGAATGTAAGGTTCGAAACAAGAACTTCAAAAGAACCAAATTCAATCGGAATAAGATATACATAAGATGCAAGACATGAAGCAAAAGAACCAAACCGCATCTTAAGAAAAGCAGATATCTCAGGAAATTCAAGTTAACGTATACAGTTAAGATCAAATGAAAATAGCATATGAATAAGGAACAAGATTGGGGAATAATTAGTTCACTTTCTAAGAAAGAAACCCCAAACAAAACTTCAAGATAAACCATAGAAGAACAAGATACGTGACCGAGCAACCCTGAGATGCAACTTCTAACGTTCCCAAAACCTGTAATTCGCATCACCTATTAATTCTATTTCGTCTATGACAATCCATTAGTGCTCTAATATACATAAACCATCAGTGTTAAGCCGGCCAAACTTAATACTGTGATGTATGCAATGGTAGACTAATGGCATTAATCAGTAGACAGTCATGCATATAAAATCTAAACTCTTGTTATCAGAACAAGTCATTAAGCATGACAGACACTCAGAGTATGCAATGAAGCATAGTCAGTCCATTCCCAAGGCTCTAATCAAGATGAACCGCTTTGATACCATAATGTAACACCCTAACTTATAGCACGTCATGATCGTACCAAAAGTAAGGAGTTACAAACCTGTTTTCTTTTATTATCTATTTAATATTGAGCCTTTATGTCGGTATCGCATTTCAGTTTTTAAGAAAATTCCACAAAATTTTGTTTCTATGAATTAAAACCACATATCAAAGATTTTCAAATAATAATAATCACATAAATACTATTATTAGTAAGTTATATACAAATAAATTCAATATAAAGCTCGAATACAATACCTATCTGATAAGCCACTATTTTATGGTTTATCTTATGCTCAATTGAGTGGTTTATATCAATTCTTTACTCACTTATTCATATGATTTGCATGAGTTTGCATTCTCCTTCCTGATTTTGTGCTATGATTGAAAACATGCTTCTTTGGCCTTATATTTGCTAATATTAACTCCTCTTTATACCATTCAATGCCTTGATATGTGTGTTAAGTGTTTTCAAGGTTTATAGGGCAGGAATGGCTTAAAGGATGGAAAGGAAGCATGCAAAAGTGGAAGGAATACAAGAAGTTGAAGAAATTGCTAAACTGTTCAGCCTGACCACTTTGCACACAAACGGTCATAACTTGAGCTATAGAGGTCCAAATGAGACGGTTCCAGTTGCGTTGGAAAGCTAACATCCGATGCTTCGATATGATATTTAGTTCGCTATAGTGGACGTACAGAAAAATGATGCGCACGCATGAATCACGTGGACGCGTCATTTTGCAGAAAAACCATGCACTACAACAAATATGGCCTTTAGCAACGCCAAATTTTGTAACATCTTAAAACCGTTCTCGTAGATAGGTTTAGACAACGGTTTTTTATAGTGTTACTGTTGAATTCAATTTTTTATTATTTTATAGCAACAAATTAAAACCGTTCTCTTTGACTATTTTAAAGAACGGTTTTATAACCGTTACCATTATTTGTATTTAAGCAATGGGTTTTTATCGTTGTTTAAATAATTGTACAAAGAAAACGCATAAAAACCATTGCCAAAATGCTACACTTTAAAATCGTTCTATTAGATAGTCTTAGACAACAGTTTTTACAGTGTTACTATTGAAGTTCAATTTTTCATTATGCTATAGTAATGAAATAAAACCGTTCTCTTTGACTATTTTAAAGAACGATTTTATAACCATAACAACAATTGTTTATGAAACAACAATTTTCTAATATTATTTAAATAATTATACAAGTTAAACAATACCAATAAAAATATAAATACTCAATTTATAAAATACTCAAATCAGTAATTAATAAATAAAAAAGAATTATATAATTTAAGTTAAATAACTTTTATTACGAATAATTTATGATTTAATTCAAGTTTTTTATTAATACTTTATTCTTTATTATGAATATTTTAGATTATATAATTTGATTTAAATAATTGATATTCTTGTAATTTAATACTTTATTTTTTATGAGTAAAAATTTAATTATATCGTCTTATAATTTTAAATGAGAATGCATAATTAAAAATTAATTAATAAATTGATATAACAAATTCCTTAACTCTAAATTCCCAATTTCATTTTACCCTAAATTCCCACCTTAAACAAAAGAAACCCTAATTTTTGCCCCGCTTCTCTTTCAACCTACGCACACACAGCAGAGGAAGAGAAGAGAGGTCATGTCACTGTCAGATCTGAAGTCGCCGAGGAGCCGAACGCCGTCGAAGCCACACCGTCGCATCCCCGTCGATGTGCCTCCGTCGAACCCGTCACACCGCTGCTGCCATGATGTCATTGCTATCGCGAGGGAGAAGAGATGCGTGAGGAAGGAAGCTCGTAGGGGAGAAAAAAGACGCCGCTTGTGCTGCCAACTCCGTCGCGTCTGATCTCCACTGTCGCCGTCGAAGGTCCGTCGCCGTGGCCGTGGAGAGGAGCCGCCGTTCATGCTTGTCGCTACCAAAAGAGGAGCCGCTGCCACCGTCGATTGTCACTGGAGAACACACCGTACCGCCGTGCCTCTGGTCGTCGAAATCACGGACCGGGGAGAAGGGGGCTACCTCTCCTGTTGCTGCTGCTTCGTTCTTTTATTGTAAGCTGTCTCTGTTTTGAATTCCATTGAATTCATTTCTGTTTTCGATTCCATTGAGTTTGAATTCTCCATTTTGATGTAACCATGGTCACTGTTGTTGGAGTTTAATTGATTTGGTTTCTGTTTTTATTTGAATTTTGATTTGGTATAATGCTATCTGTTTTGGTCACTGGTTCTCTGAGTTTAAATGATGGGTTCTCTCAGTGATAATATTCTGGGTGATTGAGTGATACAACTTTTATGTAAATTAAGATTTATGATACTCCCTGTAAACATAGAGATGGATTATCACACTTCACCACCCTAAAGATACTGTAAACATGGAGATGGATTATAACTGGTGACTATTTCCTTACGAGGAGTAGCATTCTAGAGTTAATGAGTTATTGCATGAGTTATAGAGTTCATGAGTACATGCGATCCATCTTTTTGATTTTGTGGCACTATGCTTTTGCTACATTTCAATCTCAGACTTAATTTGATACCCTGAACAAGCTGCTCTTACATTGTATTTTTATTGTTGCTATACTGTGCATTATTTATACTATTATTTTTGCTTTGTATATATCTAATATATGACCTATTTTCACATTAAGATCAGTGTATTAGTACTTCTATTGATTAGGCACATCTTATTAAAAGATGGAAATCTTTTTTTTTTTTATCTGCTTTTTGCAATTGGTGTGTAACATGGAAAGGAGATAAACTCTGCAGTAGTTGCAGACAAGTGCGGTACTGCTCTGAGAAACATCAGGTAGCCGAATTATTTAAATGTTTTATTTAGTCTTCTTTCCACAAATTTTATCCTAATAGTTATCTTTCTTTTCCTCGTTCCCTCTCTCTATTAGTAAACATTATAAGAATTAGTCTTAGTATTATATGTAATTTGCTAACTTTTTTGTTCACTGGAAAATCATTATGAAGGTGAAGGAGAACTTAGTATTATATTTAATTCTGCTTCCCTACTTCTACCTTGCTGCTTTTGCTTCACTGCCTTGGCTGATTGTGGGTTGTTATTTGTGGTAAGTGGTCTTTTTCTCTAATTTTCTTTTGTTTAGTTAGGGCGTGTTTGGCTGTTGGCCATTTTTGTTGGAGTTAAGAAGAAGAAAGGAAAGTGGTGTGTGAGTTTCTGCTTTTGTGTTTGTTTCAGTCCTTTGAATAGTGATTAGAGTTTAGATTATGAGATGAGACGTGATTAACTGATTATGGTGTTGCTATTAGGGAGTGGAATAAAGTATGGGAATGTAGGATTTGCTAATCTTTTACTGTTGCTTTTGTTCACTAAATTATTATTTGGAAATGCTTTTATGATTTTATTTTGATTTTAATATTGATTTATGATGAGCGGATAATTTATACGCTTTTTTGGTATTATTTTTAGGTAGTTTTTAATATGTTTTAGTCACTTTTTATTATATTTTTATTAGTTTTTAAATAAAAATCACATTTCTGGACTTTACTATGAGTTTGTGTATTTTTTTGTAATTTCAGGTATTTTCTGGCTGAAATTGAGGGAGCTGAGCAAAAATCTGATTCAGGCTGAAAAAAAAGGACTGCTGATGCTGTTGGATTCTGACCTCTCTGCACTCGGAATGGATTTTTTGGAGCTACAGGAGTCCAATTGGCGCGCTCTCAATTGTGTTGGAAAGTAAACATCCAGGGCTTTCCAGCAATATATAATAGTCCATACTTTGCTCAAGGATAGACGACGTAAACTGGCGTTCAACGCCAGTTTCATGTTGCATTCTGGCGTTAAACGCCAGAAACAGGCTACAAGTTGGAGTTAAATGCCAGAAACAAGTTACAACCTGGCGTTTAACTCTAGAAACAGCCTAGGCACATGTAAAGCTCAAGTCTTAGTCCCAGCACATACCAAGTGGGCCCCAAAAGTGGATCTCTACACTATCTATCTTAGTTTACTCATTTTCTGTAAACCTAGGTTACTAGTTTAGTATTTAAACAACTTTTAGAGATTTATTTTGCACCTCATGACAATTTTAGATCTAAACTTTGTACTCTTTGACGGCATGAGTTTCTAAACTCCATTGTTGGGGGTAAGGAGCTCTGCTGTGTCTCGATGAATTAATGAAATTATTTTTGTTTTCTATTCAAACACGCTTGTTTCCATCTAAGATGTTCATTCGCACTTCAATACGATGGATGTGATGACCCATGACACTCATCACCATCCTCAACCTATGAACGCGTGCCTGACAACCACCTCTGTTCTACCTTCGATTTAATGAGTATCTCTTGGATTCCTTAATCAAAATCTTCGTGGTATAAGCTAGAATCCATTGGCAGCATTCTTGAGAATCCGGAAAGTCTAAACCTTATCTGTGGTATTCCGAGTAGGATTCAAGGATTGAATGACTGTGACGAGCTTCAAACTCACAAGGGTTGGGCGTAGTGACAAACGCAAAAGGATCAATGGATCCTATTCCAGCATGAGTGAGAATCGACAGATGATTGGCCGTGCAGTGGCAGCGTACCTGGACCATTTTCACTAAGAGGACGGATGGTAGCCATTGACAACGGTGATCCACCAACACACAACTTGCCATACGAGAAACCTTGCGTGCGTGAAGAAGAAGACAGGGGGAAAGAAGAGATTCAGAAGACAAAGCATCTCCAAAACTCCAACATATTCTCCATTACTGCATAACAAGTATTTAATTCATGCTCTTTTATTTTTTGCAATCCAAACTGATAATTATAATTGATATCCTGACTAAGAATTACAAGATAACCATAGATTGCTTCAAGCCAACAATCTCCGTGGGATTCGACCCTTACTCACGTAAGGTATTACTTGGACGACCCAGTGCACTTGCTGGTTAGTGGTACGAGTTGTGAAAAGTGTGATTTACAATTCGTGCACCAAGTTTTTGGCGCCGTTTCCGGGGATTGTTTGAGTTTGGACAACTGACGGTTTATTTTGTTGCTTAGATTAGGAAAAATTTTTCTTTTTGGTTTAGAGTCCTCTATTATTGTTTTTGGTTAAAATTTTAAAATCCTTATTTTATTTTTCTAAATTATTTTCCAAAATTTTCAAAACCAATAACTTAATGATTTAGTCCTCTGTTTGAGTTTAGTTTCATATTTTAAGTTTGGTGTCAATTGCATGATTTTCTTTTTCTTTCAATTTTTCGAATTATATGTTCTTAGTTCTTTCTTAATTCTCAAGTTGTTCTTGTTTATTTTCCTTGTTTGATCTTTAGTTTTTCTTGTTCTATGTCTTTTTCTTGTTTTTCTTGTGCTTTTTCAAAATATCAGTTTCCAAAGAAAATTTTATTTATTAAATACAATATTAAAACACGTTAAATTTTAGCTCGATTGGCTAGAGCGTTGTGCCTATGTTATTGGTAATTGACTATCTTCTTTTTAAAACTTTTCTAAAAATAAATTTTCTTTGATTAAATCTTGTGCCAAACTTTATGTTTGGTGTTTTCTTGTTAGCTTTTCTTTAGTTTTCGAAAATTTTATTGTGATTTTCTAAAAATTTTAAGTTTGGTGTTCTTTCTTCATGTTCTTGTTGTTCTTGTGAGTCTTCAAGGTGTTCTTGAGTTCTCCTTGTGTCTTGATCTTAAAATTTTTAAGTTTGGTATTTCTTGGTATTTTTCCTCCAAAATTTTCAAAAATAAGGAGCATTCGATTTAAAAATTTTAAGTCTTGTGTCTTTTTTTTAATTTTTCTCTTTCCTCATTGAATTCAAAAATATCTTTCTCCTTTATTTTAATTGATTTTTCGAATTTTCCTTTTAAAAATTCAGATTTTATTTTAAAATTTTTTATTTTATCTTATCTTAGTTTTAAAATTTCAAAATTCAAATCTTTTTCAAAAAAAAATTCATATCCTTTTCAAAATCTTATCTTATCTCATTTCAAATTTCAAATTTCAACTTCCAAAATTCAAAATTCAAATTTCAAAATTTGAATTTCAAAATTCAAATTTCAAAACTTTTTAATTTAAATTCCTTATCTTCTCTTACCTAGCTTATCTTATCTTTTCTAATCTCAAATCTTAAAATTAAATTTTTTTATACCTTTTCTTTTTTTTATTTATTTTATTTTTATTTTCTTACAAGTATCTTTTATTTTAAGACATATCTTTTTCAAAACTTCCTAACCAATTTCTTTCTCTTCATTTTTTTTCCAAAATCCTCAACCAAATCCTTTTCAAATCTTTTTAATTAATTAATTTAGTTTTTATTTTTTTATTTCTTTTTCTTCAAATTTTCGAAATTGTAGTCCATTTTTCATTTATTTTATTTTATTTTAATTTTAATAGAAGGACTCTGGGGTCATATGCCAACCCCACTACTGCTTCATATGGGAGTAGTATCTGTATACCCTCCATTGAAGTCAGTAGCTTTGAGTTGAATCCTCAGCTCATTATCATGGTGCAGCAAAGTTGCCAGTATTCCAGTCTTCCACAGGAAGAACCTACAGAGTTTCTGGCACAGTTTTAACAGATTGCTGACACAGTACATGATAAGGAAGTAGATCAGGACGTCTACAGATTATTACTATTTCCATTTGCTGTAAAAGACCAAGCTAAGAGGTGGTTAAATAACCAACCTAAGGCTAGCATAAGGACATGGAAACAGCTGTCAGAAAAATTCCTGAATCAATACTTCCCTCCAAAACGGATGACACAGCTAAGGCTAGACATCCAAGGCTTTAAACAAGGAGATAATGAATCTCTTTATGATGCCTGGGAGAGATACAGAGAGATGCTAAGAAAATGCCCCTCTGAAATGTTTTCAGAATGGGTGCAGTTAGACATCTTCTATTATGAGCTTACAGAGAAAGCTCAGATGTCTTTGGACCACTCAGCTGGTGGATCTATACACATGAGAAAGACAATTGAAGAAGCTCAAGAGCTCATTGATACAGTTGCCAGAAATCAACATCTATAACTAAGTAGTGAGTCTTCCATAAAAGAAGAAGCCAAAGCAGTGTCTACTGAACTTGGTCCTCCAGAACAAGTTGCTGAAATCAATCAACAATTGTGCTTTCTAACAAAACAGCTAGCAGAATTCAAGGAGATGCTACAAGTCACTAAAAATGCTAATAAAAATATGGAGGCACAATTGAATCAGACAAAACAGCAGTTATCAAAGCAGATAACAGAAGAGTGCAGAGCAGTTCAATTAAGAAATGGGAAAACATTAAATACCTCACTTCAGAGCAGCAGAAAGCCAAGAAAAGAACAACTGACAGAGGATGAGCAAAATATTATTCAAAATCCCTCTAAGGACAGTAAGGGCCCAGAGAAGAACAACTCTGGCGTTCAAACGCCAGAAAAGGATGCAAGGTTGGCGTTAAACGCCCAACCCACGCGTAGTTATGGCGTTCAAACGCCAGGAACAGGCAAGGAGCTGGCATCAAACGCCCAATAGAAGCTCAGTTCTGGCGTTCAAACACCAGAAACAGGTAGGAAGTTGGCGTTCAACATCAATCAAGCTTCCAACCCTGGCATTCAAACGCCAGTGAGGGATCAGACACACACAAGTGCTGATAACAACCCCTCTAAAAAGGCTTCTCTAACCACTTCTGTAGGAAATAAACCTGCAGCAACCAAGGTTGAGGAATACAAAGCCAAGATGCCTTATCCTCAAAAACAATGCCAAGAGGAGTAGGATAAGGAATTTGCTCGCTTTGCAGACTATCTCAGGACTCTTGAAATAAAGATTCCATTTGCAGAGGCACTTGAGCAAATACCCTCTTATGCCAAGTTCATGAAAGATATCTTGGGTCATAAGAAGGATTGGAGAGAAACTGAAAGAGTTCTCCTTACTGACGAATGCAGTGCAGTCATTCTGAAAAGCTTCCCAGAAAAGCTTAAAGATCCCAGGAGCTTTATGATACCATGCATATTAGAGGGTAATTGCACCAAGACAGCTTTATGTGATCTTAGGGCAAGCATCAACCTAATCCCTGCATCCACTATCAGAAAGCTTGGCTTGACTGAAGAGGTCAAACCAACCCGGATCTGTCTTCAACTTACTGATGGCTCTATTAAATACCCATCAGGCATAATTGAGGACATGATTGTCAAGGTTGGGCCATTCGCCTTCCCTACTGACTTTGTAGTGCTGGAAATGAAGGAGCACAAAAGTACAACTCTCATTTTAGGAATACCATTCCTAGCAACTGGACGAACCCTCATTGACATCTAAAAAGGGGAGATAACCCTGAGAGTCAATGGGGATGAGTTTAAGTTGAATGTTGTCAAAGCTATGCAACATCCAGACACATCAGACGATTGCCTGAGCATTGATATTATTGACTCCCTGGTGGAAGAGGTCAATATGACTGAGAGTCTTGAATCAGAGCTAGAGGACATTTTTAAAGATGTTCAGCCTGATCTGGAGGATTCAGAGGAATTGAAAGAGCCTCTGAAACTTCCTCAGGAAGAGAAAAAACCTCATAAACCCGAGCTCAAACTATTACTACCATCCCTGAAATATGCATTTCTGGGAGAAGGTGACACTTTTTCGGTGATCATAAGCTCTGCTTTAACTCACCTGGAAGAGGAAGCGCTACTTCAAGTGCTAAGGACACACAAGACAGCTCTTGGGTGGTCCATAAGTGACCTTAAGGGCATCAGTCCAGCAAGATGCATGCACAAGATCCTATTGGAGGATGATGCTAAGCCAGTGGTTCAACCACAGAGGCGGCTAAATCCAGCCATGAAGGAAGTAGTGCAGAAAGAGGTCACCAAGTTACTGGAGGCTGGGATTATTTATCCTATTTTTGATAGCCCCTGGGTGAGCCCCGTCCAAGTTGTCCCCAAAAAGGGAGGCATGACAGTGGTTCATAATGAAAAAAATGAACTGGTTCCTACAAGAACAGTTACAGGATGGCGCATGTGTATTGACTATAGAAGGCTCAATACAACCCCCAGAAAGGATCATTTTCCTTTACTATTCATAGACCAGATGCTAGAAAGACTAGAATTATTTTTCCCTGGGCTCTTACTGTCCTCAGGTGAATCTTTGGTGGGTTGCTCATTTGTTGACTTTTTGCTGCCTTGAGGTGAGATATTTAATGTCTTCCCACTTCTTAATTGAACTGCTTGGCATTCTTCTGTTATTTGCCTTGACAGCTGCTGCTTTGTTTGCTTAAACTGTTCTTCCATATGTATATTAGCCATCCTTGTCTCTTGTAGTCTATCTTTGAATTGGGCTAACTGCCTTGTTAGGAAGTCCAATTGCTGATTGAATTCAGCAGCTTGTTCTACAGGACTGAGTTCAGCAGTTGCTGTTTTAACCTAGTTTGACACAGGATTTAATAGACAAATTATTTTTTTGAAAAAGATTTTAAAAAGAAAATAAGGATTCTAAGATTCTAACACAACAATAAAAAGAGACTCTAAACAAAAAAGAGAAATTTTTCCTAATCTAAGCAACAAAATAAACCGTTAGTTGTCCAAACTCGAACAATCCCCGGCAACGGCGCCAAAAAGTTGGTGCACAATTTGTGAATCACACTTTTCACAACTCGTACCACTGACCAGCAAGTGCACTGGGTCGTCCAAGTAATACCTCACGTGAGTAAGGGTCGAATCCCACGGAGATTGTTGGTTTGAAGCAATCTATGGTTATCTTGTAAATCTTAGTCAGGAAGTCAATTATGTTTATCAGTTGAATTGCGAATAAACAAGAGAGCATGCATTAAAGGTTACTTGTTATGCAGTAATGGAGAATATGTTGGAGTTTTGGAGATGCTTTGTCTTCTGAATCCCTGCTTTCCTCTGTCTTCTAATTCACGCACGCACGTCCTCCTATGGCAAGCTGTATGTAGGGGTTCACCGTCGTCAATGGATACATCCCATCCTCTCAGTGAAGAATATGCTCACATGCTCTGTCACAGCACGGCTAATCATCTGTCGGTTCTCGATCATACTGGAATAGGATTTTTCGTCCTTTTGCGTCTGTCACTAACGCCCAGCACTCGCGAGTTTGAAGCTCGTCACAGTCATACGATCATTGAATCCTACTTGGAATACCACAGACAAGGTTTAGACTTTCCGGATTCTCATGAATGCCGCCATCAATTCTAGCTTATACCACGAAGATTCTAATTAAGAGATCTAAGAGATACTCATTCAATCGTATATAGAACGGAGGTGGTTGTCAGGCACACGTTCATGGTTTGAGGAAGGTGATGAGGGTCACAGATCATCACCTCCATCACAGTTAAGCGCGAATGAACATCTTAGATAGGAACAAGCGTGTTTGAATGGAAAACAGAAATACTTGCATTAATTCATCGAGACACAGCAGAGCTCCTCACCCCCAACAATGGAGTTTAGAGACTCATGCCGTCAAAGAATACAAAGTTCAGATCTAAAATGTCATGAGATACAAAATAAGTCTCTAAAAGTTGTTTAAATACTAAACTAGTAGCCTAGGTTTACAGAAAATGAGTAACTGTAACAGATGGTGCAGAGATCCACTTCTGGGGCCCACTTGGTATGTGCTGGGGCTGAGACTTAAGCAATTCACGTGCCTAAGGCTGTTTTGGGCATTCAACGCCAGGTTTGGATCCATTTCTGGCGTTGAACTCCAACTTTTGATCCTTTTCTGGCGCTGGACGCCAGAATTGGGCAGAGAACTGGCGTTGAACGCCAGTTTACATCATCTATCCTCGTTCAAAGTATGGACTATTATATATTGATGGAAAGCCCTGGATGTATACTTTCCAACGCAATTGGAATCGCGCCATTTCGAGTTCTGTAGCTCCAGAAAATCCACTTTGAGTGCAGGGAGGTCAGAATCCAACAGCATCAGCAGTCCTTTTTCAGCCTAAATCAGATTTTTGCTCAGCTCCCTCAATTTCAGCCAGAAAAATACCTGAAATCACAGAAAAACACACAACTCATAGTAAAGTCCAGAAATATGAATTTTTCCTAAAAACTAATAGAATTAAACTAAAAACTAACTAAAACATCCTAAAAACTATATGAAATTAACCCCAAAAAGCGTATAAAATATCCACTCATTAGTGTCCTCCAAAAATATATAAAAGGAAGCCACGGTTAAATAAGCATAAGGAATGATATTTAATGGTTTATATAGGAAAGGTTCTCTTGTTGCCAATTTGATAATGCTTGTTCTGTTGTGATTATTAGGTAGTCAGAGAACTATTCAATGAAGGGGATAAGACAAAGAAAGGCAAGCTAGCATAAGGACAAAAATAGATCACATGGCTTGAAGAGAGAATCTGTACAACCCTGGAGAAATGCTTTGATGACCGAGGAGATGCACTTCATGAAGAGGTAAAACTTTGTCCTCATTCAACTTTGCAAGCACTCCCTTGATTTTGCAAGTTGTCCAAATGAATCATAGCCATCCATCCCTCATTAAAGTAACCATAAAACAACTTCCCTTCAGCCATGCACATGAACGAAAACATTACACACACCTTGCATTCCAACCATTCAGACTTTGTATTCATCATCTCCAAAACCCTAAGACCTTGGTTCATCATCATCTACCATATTACCTTAGCCTCAAAACACTTCTCCACCAAGAGCACACAAACATATCCAACCTTCTCCACACACCTGTAACCTTAACAATATCAACCAACCAAAGGAGCATGGCTTCTTCTTCAAGGACCAAACGAAGAAGAGGAAAGGAACCCATGATTGAGGAAAGTGAGCTTGAATATGATCGATGAAAGTTCAAATCATGGTACCATCAAATGCAAATAGAATGGATGAATGGTAAACATGTATATCCGGAAGTCCCACTTTTATTACCAGATGAAGGATGCCAGGAAATGAAAGCCAAGATTAAAAAGAGGAGATGGGAAGAGCTCATTTCACCAATCACCAGGATTAATACAAACATTATAAGGGAATTCTATGCTAATACCCCAAGGCTTAACGTGAATGAAGCCCCAACTTACAAGAGTTATGTACGGGGAATGGAAGTGGATTTCAGTTCAAAGGCTATCACAAAAGTCTTAGGACTAAAAACAGTTCATTTTAATGAGCCAGGGTACCACCAAAGAATAAATGAAGATCCTGATTATGATGAAATAGCTAGTGAAATCTGTGGTGAACACAGAGTGGGTAGGAGATGCTGACAACAAGCACAAATACTTGAGAAGAGGAGATCTCACCCCTAAAGCAAAAGGGTGGTATGAGCTGATAAAGAGATCGATCTTAGGCACAGTGAACACTTCAGAGGTCACAAAAGAAAGAGCTATCATGTTATACTGTATAATAAGAGGAGGAGAAGTAAAGGTTCATGAGCTCATTACGAGTAATATTCAAAGGATTACAGAGAAGAGCTCATCTAGAGCTTGGCTATACTACCCGAGTACCATTATGCGGCTATGCAGGAAAGCCAAAGTGCCAATGGAGGATGCAAACCCAATATGGTTGAATCCATGCCTACCTGTAACGTTTGAGAGGATGATGATTGTCACAGAGGCACAACAAGGTCGCAGGCCACAAAGTGGGAGAAGAAGAGAAGAACCACAAGGAGAATAAGAAGAACCATAAAGAGAACAAGAAGAACAACAAGAAGAACAGCAACAATATCAACCACAAAACAACATGGACATAGTTCAGATGCAGGAGGCAATTGAGAGGTTGTCACAACAATACATGGGGATCCAAAAGAAGCAGGAAGAATTTCATTCACAATACATGAGGTTTCAACAAAGACAAGAGGAGCTTCAGTTGAGGATGATGAGTCAACAAAGGGATTATGAGTCAAGATCCTTAGTGATGCAACAGGAACAAGCTTTCCAATTTCATGAATCATTTGACCAGTTGACCAAACTGCAAGCTGAGCATATGAGAGATTTCAAGGAATTTACAACCCTTCAAGAAGCAAGGTTTGGAGTTCAAGCTGACTATAACTAAATAGCTAAGTAAAGTTGAGCTACATTGGGGAACATCTACACAATATGGATCCAGCATTTCCAACTTATGATGAATATTTCAAGGGGAGGAGTGAAAGAGAAGTAGACAAAGCACTGTTCCTTGAAGACAGAGTAAAAGAGACAATGAAGAAAGCTGGATTCTGGCAAAAGTTAAAAGGCAAAAACAAGGAGAAACCAGTGAACAAGCAAGTGAGAAGAAAAAGAAATGAAAGGTGGAATTGCTCTTTGCTTATCACATTTAATAAAGAAAGAGCATGCTTGTTTAGTTGATATGTTTTTATTTTAATAAGTTTTTACATCCTGTCTATTTAACTTTGTAATAAGTAGGCTAGCCTTAGTGTGTTCTTGTGTTTTTTTTCACCTCCACTCAACTAAATGCATGCTTTGTCTCCTATTTTCTTCAATTCAATAAAAGAGAAATGCTTGAACTAGGAAGTAAATATCCAATGTTGCATAAGTTAGAATGGAAGTCAGTGGTGGTATTTGTTGATTTAATGCATGGTTCATAAAATAAATGCTGCATAATGATATATTCCTTGGAGTGTGACCTGGTTTGTTGTTATGAAGGCTTATACCATTTAAAATCCCTTGAGAATGAAATAAAATAGAAAGAAAAAGAAAGAGAAAAAGCCAAAAGTGGCACAGAAAATAAATAATAAGGCTAGGCACCAATAGCTTGGACCCTAGGACACATGCCTGTGGTGTTTTTGTGCTAGGATATGCTTGGACAAGTAAGTTCTAAGGAGTATTTCAAAACTTGGCCACTTAGATCAACTGATTTGGGATGGCCAACCGAAAGTCCACAATAAAAAGCAACCTAGCTACAAAACACTTAGTTATCCAAAGAGATGCTGGGCATCAATGATCCTAGGAAGAAAAGGGTGAGCCATGTGTCTGTGGTGAAGGAATACTGAGCAAAATAAAGCCAAAGGCTGCTTCAACATCCGCCACCAAGCCTTCAAAGAACAATAAGCTCTCTGAGCAAAACAAGGAAGGAAAAGTTAGCAAGGGAACAAGCTAAAGTAAAGCCTTATAGCAGCAAACTTAGTAAACCTTTGCGGAGACATCTCTTATGTAACAGCAAGCAATAAATGAACTACCATTATCTGCATATAAACCCCATGGACTAAATTCAACTATATGCTCAATAAGGATATGCACACTTCTCTACTTCATGTCATTCTCTCTTATGTTTGATGCTTGCTTGGGGACAAGCAAGATTTAAGTTTGGTGTTGTGATGCCAAGGCATCTTAGCCTAGTTTTACTAGTCTTTTGTCTTTATTTTTAATAAGTTTTATACACTTTCTTGAGTTGCAAGTAAGCCATTTGGGTAGAAATTCATATGTATTTAGATTCAATCAACCATGAGTAAATTGATGCATTTTCATGAGGTTTTGTGCTATAATTTTTTATATGACAAGGATGATAATAAGTCTCATGATTTTAGCATAGCTTTGATGCATTTGTTGATTGATGACAGGTGACCAAAAGGCTTGGAGGAAAGTTGATGAAAAGGGATAGCAGAAGGCTTCAAAACTAACCCTGGTGGAAGCCAACATTTGCATCCAAGTTTGCCTCAAACTTGGAGGCAAATGTTGGAGTAATTTGTAGCCCTGGAGGAGGCCACGTTTGCGTCCAAGTTTGCCTCAAACTTGGAGGCAAACGTTGGCATATAACACGTCCCAGGGGAGGCCACGTTTGCGTCCAAGTTTGCCTCAAACTTGGAGGCAAACGTTGGCATAAGCACATGTCCCAGGGTTGGCCACGTTTGCGACCAAGTTTGCCTCAAACTTGGAGGCAAACGTTGGCATAGCTTATGCACCAGGGGAGGCCAAAGTTTGCGACCAAGTTTGCCGCAAACTTGGAGGCAAACATTGGCACCAAATGTGATCTTGGAAGGAGCACATTTGAGTTCAATTTTGACCCCAAACTTGAACTCAAACGTGAATGACAGACAAAAACCTTTTTGCATAATTTCAGCAAACCAACGTTTGAGTTGAAGTTTGCCTCAAACTTCAACTCAAACTTAAAGGCTCAGAGTCCAAATTGCAAAAGGATTTTCTTCTCAAGTCCAAGAGCAACCAACTAAGGCTATCTTCAATCCAAGTCCATCAAGGCCAAGGCCCAAATTCAAGGCTCCAAGACCATTAGAAGAAAGTGTATAAATAGAAGTTAGTTTGATTTAGGAGGGACGTCAAATTTTAGTTTTGAATTTACACCTCTTGGAGGATTTTACTTACTGTAACTTGGATCCTGGAGGAGAATTCAACTCTCTTCCTCTTCAGTTTCTTGTTTTCTTTACTACAATTCTTGCTTGAGTCTTGGGTGTTGAGAATTGATGAAATTCTGTCTCAATCTCACCTTGAGATCTCTTTTTGTTTCTTTCACTCCACCATTGGAGAATTGAGATTTAAATTCAAGTTTTCTTACTGTTTTGATCTTTAATTTGTTGCAATTGCTTTCTGAATTGGATCAAGGAAGGTAATGAGATCTAGACTTGATTTTCTAGTCTATTGACCCCTGAGATCTGAAATTTCCTTTTAATTCTTCTGTTGAATGCTTCTTCAAGCCAATTTACATTTTCTGTTTGAGATCTGCTTCAATTCAATTCATCCTCTACTTTCCTGCTTGTTACAATTTACTTTTCTCTGTTTAATTTCTGCAATCCCAATTCCCAATTCCTTTTATAATTCAAGCAATTTACATTTCTTGCACTTTAAGATTCAGTCAATTACATTTCTTGAAATCTAAGTTTCTACAATTTATATTTCTTGCACTTTAAGATTCAGCCTCTTTAATTTCTCTGCACTTTAAGATTCAGCCTCTTTAATTTCTCTGCACTTTAAATTCTTGTCAATTATCCCTCTCCCTTTAAATTTCATGCAATTTAGCTTCTTTTGGATACAAATCACTCAACTCAACTCTTGTTCGCTTGACTAAATCAACCACTAAACTAAAATTGCTCAATCCTTCAATCCCTGTGGGATCGACCTCACTCATGTTAGTTATTATTACTTGATGCGACCCGGTACACTTGCCGGTGAATTTTGTGTTGGATCGTTTTCCACACATCAGATATATTTTAATAAATAATTTATTGGATCTATTAATTGGTGGGGGCGGCAGGGCGGGGATTGAAAAAGAGTGTTCGGTGAGCATAATGATGAAAATCATTGTATGTGAAGACATGGTTTTTTGTTATTTTCATTAATAAGAACGATTAATTTACTTGAATTGATTAATTTGAGCTAGGCTTTCAATAAAATCAAGACTCAAGTTAAATAGCAAAACCCGAACAAGAAAATCAAGACTCAAGTGTTAAATAGTTAGTTTTCTTATAGCAGTTGTGAGAGTCTGTGACTTTTACTTGGTGCACTAGGCTGTAAATAACTCTCTCTCTCTATGTAATTGAGGTGTAATTGCTATCATTTTTCTAAATAATAGTTCAGTTTACTTTCACTGTAAGCTATCTATTTTTTTAGCTTCTGCATCTTTTCTATTTAGTCCTAGTTCGTTCTTTCTTCTTTCTTTTTTGAGAAAGTTTCTAGTTCATTCTTTGGGGTAGTTTCTAGTTCATTCTGCATCTTTTCTAGTTGTTTTAGTCTCTTTGAATATATTATGGTAATTTTAATTAGTCTCTTTATATAGAGACAACAATGAAGAAAACATGAGGACCTACAGAATTCTTGAAAATTCATGCAGGACAGTTGGAAGATAGAGAAGAAATTACTCTAGATATTGAAGGAGAGGCAGTTGGTCCTATTGATGAAGCTGTAAACAACTTGAGCAAATTGGGCACAGTGGCAAGGAATTCAGATGTTTGTCCATTAATTTTCACAAACTGGAAGGGGATTAAAGATAAAGAAGCTATTTGGGAATATGTTCAATTGAGAATATTAGTCTTGTTTCTTTTAGAAACATAAGGAAATGTACACATATTTTATTCTTACTAGCAAATAATGTGATTGTGGATCTGACAACAATTTTTATAAGTCAAATTTGATGGAAAATGTGCAATTATTTTTCTTTAGTGAATTTATTCAAATAGTTTAGATTATTTATTGACACTAAATAATTAAAAAAAATTGAAATTAAAACTGTTGCCAAAAAATGATACAAACGGTAACGTTTTAAAACCGTTGTCTTAAACGATTATAAAATGGCAATGATATTAAAACTGTAGCTACAAAATGACACCAACGGTAATGCTTTAAAACTGTTGGCTTTGTGAATAATAAAACTACAACAGTTTAAAACCGTTGCATATTCAGTTATGGTTTTAAACCGTTGGATTATGAAAGAGAATGGTTTAAAACCGTTGCTTATCGAGTAACAGTTCAAAACTGTTGTTTAAATTTTTCTTTCAAAACCGTTGTCTATGCCAGTAATTTTGGTAACAGTATTTTGGTTACCGTTGCCTTAGGTAAAAAAATGTTGCCTTTGACCATTGGTAACGGCCGCATATACCACAGGTCAAAAATCATTGCCAAAGCGTTGCCTAAAGTTTTAGGAACGGTTTTTCAGTCTACGGCAATGGTTTTTTACCATTGCAAAAACCCTTATTTGTTGTAGTGCGCCAGTGATGAGCGGATAATTTATACGCTTTTTGGCATTGTTTTTACATAGTTTCAGTATAATTTAGTTAGTTTTTAGTATATTTTTATTAGTTTTTAAATAAAAATCACATTTCTGGACTTTACTATGAGTTTGTGTGTCTTTCTGTGATTTCAAGTAATTTCTGGCTGAAATTGAGTGACCTGAGCAAAAATCTGATTCAGGCTGAAAAAGGACTGCAGATGTAGTTGGATTCTGACCTCTCTGCACTCAAAGTAGATTTTCTGGAGCTACAGAACCTCAAATGGCGTGCTCTCAATTGCGTTGGAAAGTAGACATCCAGGGCTTTCCAGCAATATATAATAGTTTATACTTTGCCCGAGTTTAGATGACACAAACCGGCGTTCAACGCCAGTTCCATGCTGCATTCTGGAGTTAAACGCCAGAAACAGGTTGCAAAGTGGAGTTAAACGCCAGAAACAGGTTACAAACTGGCGTTCAACTCCAAGAGAAGCCTCTACACGTGTAAAGCTCAATGATCAGCCCAAACACACACCAAGTGGGCCCCCAAAGTGGATTTCTGCATTATTTACTCATTTCTGTAAACCCTAGTAACTAGTTAAGCATAAATAGGACTTTTTACTATTGTATTTACATCTTTAGTTTCATCTTTAGATCACGTTTAAGGGCTGGCTATTCCTTCATGCCTGAACCTTCATCACTTATGTATTTTCAACGGTAGAGTTTCTACACCCCAAAGATTAAGGTGTGGAGCTCTGGTGTTCCTCATGAATTAATACAAAGTACTATTGTTTTTCTATTCAATTCAACTTATTCCTTCTCTAAGATATTCATTCGCACCCAAGAACATGATGAATGTGATGATTATGTGACGCTCATCACCATTCTCACCTATGAACGCGTGCCTGACAACCACTTTTGTTCTACATGCAAACAAGCTGGAATGAGTATCTCTTAGATATCTAATACAGGGGACTGAGTCCGAGTTATTAGAATCTTCGTGGTATAAGTTAGAACCCATGGATGGCCATTCTTAAGATCCGGAAAGTCTAAACCTTGTCTGTGGTATTCCGAGTAGGATCTGGGAAGGGATGGCTGTGATGAGCTTCAAACTCGCGAGTGTTGGGCGTAGTGACAGACGCAAAAGGATAGTAAATCCTATTCCAGTATGATCGAGAACCGACAGATGATTAGCCATGCAATGACAGCGCATTGGACCATTTTCACAGAGAGGATGGGATGTAGCCATTGACAACGGTGATGTGCTACATAAAGCTTGCCATGGAAAGGAGTAGGAATGATTGGATGAAGACAGCAGGAAAGCAGAGGTTCAGAGGAACGAAAGCATCTCTATACGCTTATCTGAAATTCTCACCAATGAATTACATAAGTATTTCTATCCTAGTTTATATTTTAATTATCTTTTTTTAATTATTAAAACTCTTTAATCATTTGAATCCGCCTGACTGAGATTTACAAGGTGACCATAGCTTGCTTCAAGCTGACAATCTCCGTGGGATCGACCCTTACTCACGTAAGGTTTATTACTTGGACGACCCAGTGCACTTTTTGGTTAGTTGTGCGAAGTTGTGACAAAGAATTAAGATTATGAACGTGCGTATAAAGTTTTCAGCGCCGTTACCAAGGAATGGAACCGACACGATTTCTGCGCACCAAGTTTTTGGCGCCGTTGCCAGGGATTGTTCGAGTTTGGACAACTGACGGTTCATCTTGTTGCTCAGATTAGGTAACTTTATTTTAATTTTAACCTTTTTGTTTTTCTTATTCTTATTTTCGAAAAAATAAAAAAAATATAAAAAAATTAGATATTTTCAAAAATATATTTTTTTATTTAAATTTTTTTTGAATGAATTCTGGTGTTTCATGGAGCACGTTGAAGCCTGGCTGGCTGTAAAGCCATGTCTAATTCATTTGGACCGAGGCTTCCATTTATCAGCATATGAAGTTGGATGAAGTATCAGCTATTGTATGTCTGATTTGTATCTGCTGAAGCTTGGCTGGCCATTGGCCATGTCTAGTGTTTTGGACCGGAGCTTTCACTAAAAGCTTGGCTGGCTAGTAAGCCATGTCTAATTCCTGGACTGGAGCTATAGACTAACATTGCAAGATTCCTGGAATTCCTATTAAAAATTTTGAAATCCTTATTTTTCTTTTTCAAAATAATTTTCAAAAAATTACAAAAAATTAATAAAATCATAAAAACCAAAAATAATTTTGTGTTTCTTGTTTGAGTCTTGAGTCAAATTTTAAAGTTTGGTGTCAATTGCATGCTTTTAAAATTTGTGCATTTTTCGAAAACTCATGCATGTGTTCTTCATGATCTTCAAGTAGTTCTTGACAAGTCTTCTTGTTTGATCTTCATATTTTTTTGTTTTGTGTCTTTTGTTGTTTTTCATATGCATTTTTGCATTCATAGTGTCTAAACATGAAAAATCTCTAAGTTTGGTGTCTTGCTTGTTTTTCTTTTCTTAAAAATTTTCAAAAATAAGTTCTTGGTGTTCATCTTGACATTCAAAGTGTTCTTGGTGTTCATCTTGACAATCATAGTGTTCTTGCATGCATCATTTGTTTTGATCCAAAATCTTCATGCATTGTGTCTTTTTTGTGTTTTTCTCTCTCATCATTGAAAATTCAAAAATCAAAAAAATATCTTTCCCTTATTTCACTCATAATTTTTGAAAATTTGATTTGATTTAGTCAAAAGTTTTAAAAATTTAGTTGCTTCTTATGAGTCAAATCAAATTTTCAATTTAAAAATTCTATCTTTTTCAAATCTTTTTCAAAAATCAAATCTTTTTCATTTTTCTTTTATGATTTTTGAAAATTTCAAAAATTATTTTCAAAATCTTTTTCTTATTTTTATTTCATATTTTCGAAATTAATGCTAACAATTAATGTGATTGATTCAAAAATGTTAAGTTTGTTACTTGCCTAGTAAGAAAGGTTCAATCTTTAAATTGTAAATCATATCTTTTTGGTTCTTATTAGTCAAGTAATCAACTTTAATTTTCAAAATCAAATCTTTTTAAATTTCTTTTTTCAAATCTTTTTCAAATTAAGTTTCAATCATATCTTTTTCAAAATTAATTTCAAAATCTTTTCTAACTTCTTTTTTAACTTCTTATCTTTTCAAAATTAATTTTCAAATTCTTTTTTTTTTTTTGTAATCCTATCTTTTTGTTTTAATCATATCTTTTTCAAAACTACCTAACTAACTCTCTCTCTCTCTCTAATTTTCGAAAATCCCTTCCTCTTTTTCAAAAATTTCTTTTTAATTAATTAATTATTTTAAATTTAATTTAATTTCATTTTTCTCTTTAATTTTTGAATTTTAATTCTAATTTTAATTAAAAACAAAAATATTTTTCTTATCTTTTTATTTAATTTTCGAAATTCTCTCCCCTCATCTCTTTCTAATTATTTTATTTATTTACTAACAATTCTCTTCATCTAAAAATTCGAACCCTCTCTTCCTCCTGGTGTTCGAATTTCTCTTCTTCTACTCACATAAAGGAATCTCTATACTGTGACATAGAGGATTCCATATTTTCTTTGTTATTTCCTTTTTTGTCATATGAGCAGGAACAAGGATAAGAACATTTTTGTTGAAGCTGATCCAAAATCTAAAAGGACTCTGAAGAGGAAGCTAAGAGAAGCTAAAACACAACACTCTGAAGAGGACTTTACTGAAATTTTCGAAAAAGAAGGAGACATGGCCCAAAATAATAATAATGCAAGGAAGATGCTTGGTGATTTTACTGCACCTAATTCCAATTTACATGGAAGAAGCATCTCAATCCCTGCCATTGGAGCAAACAACTTTGAGCTTAAACCTCAATTAATTTCTCTGATGCAACAGAACTGCAAGTTTTATGGACTTCCATCTGAAGATCCTTTTCAATTCTTAACTGAATTCTTGCAGATCTGTGATACTGTCAAGACCAATGGGGTTGATCCCGAGGTCTACAGGCTCATGCTTTTCCCATTCGCTATAAGAGACAGAGCTAGAATATGGTTGGACTCTCAACCTAAAGCTAGCCTGAACTCTTGGGAAAAGCTGGTCACGACTTTCTTAGCCAAGTTCTTTCCTCCTCAAAAGCTTAGTAAGCTTAGAGTGGATGTTCAGACCTTCAAACAAAAAGAAGGTGAATCCCTCTATGAAGCTTGGGAGAGATACAAGGAACTGACCAAAAAGTGTCCTTCTGACATGCTTTCAGAATGGACCATCCTGGATATATTCTATGATGGTCTGTCTGAATTATCTAAAATGTCATTGGACCATTCTGCAGGTGGATCTATTCACCTAAAGAAAACGCCTGCAGAAGCTCAAGAACTCATTGATATGGTTGCAAATAACCAGTTCATGTACAGTTCTGAAAGGAATCCTGTGAGTAATGGGACGCCTATGAAGAAGGGAGTTCTTGAAATTGATACTCTGAATGCCATATTGGCTCAGAATAAAATATTGACTCAGCAAGTCAATATGATTTCTCAGGGTCTGAATGGATTAAAGGAATCATCCAACAGTACTCAAAAGGCATCTTCTGAAGAAGAAGCTTATGATCCTGAGAACCCTGCAGTAGCAGAGGTGAATTACATGGGTGAACCCTATGGAAACACCTATAATCCTTCATGGAGAAATTATCTAAATCTCTCATGGAAGGATCAACAAAAGCCTCAACAAGGCTTTAATAATGGTGGAAGGAACAGGTTTAGTAATAACAAGCCTTTTCCATCATCCACTCAGCAAAAGACAGAGAGTTCTGAGCAGAATCCATCTAGCTTAGCAAATATAGTCTCTGATCTATCTAAGGCCACTTTAAGTTTCATGAATGAAACAAGGTCCTCCATTAGAAATTTGGAGGCACAAGTGGGCCAGGTGAGTAAAAGAGTCACTGAAACTCTTCCTAGTACTCTTCCAAGCAATACAGAAGAAAATCCAAAGAGAGCGTGCAAAGCCATTGATTTAATCATCATGGCCGAACCTACAAGGGAGGAGGAGGACGTGAATGTTAGTAAGGAAGACCTCCTGGGACGTCCAGTGATCAATAAAGAGTTTTTCTATGAGGAACCAAAGGAATCCGAGGCTCATCTAGAGACCATAGAGATTCCATTGAACCTCCTTCTGCCCTTCATAAGCTCCGATGAGTATTCTTCCTCTGAAAAGGATGAAGACATTACTGAAGAGCAAGTTGCCAAGTACCTTGGTGCAATCATGAAGTTGAATGCCAAATTATTTGGTAATGAAACTTGGGAAGAAGAACCCCCCTTGCTCACCAATGAACTAAGTGATCTGGATCAACTGAAATTGCCTCAGAAGAAACAGGATCCTGGAAAGTTCTTAATACCTTGTACCATAGGCACCTTGACCTTTGAGAAGGCTCTATGTGACCTTGGGTCAGGAATAAACCTCATGCCACTCTCTGTAATGGAGAAACTGGGAATCTTTGAGGTGCAAGCTGCCAGAATCTCATTAGAGATGGCAGACAACTCAAGAAAACAGGCTTATGGACAAGTAGAGGACTTGTTAATAAAGGTTAAAGGCCTTTACATCCCTGCTGATTTCATAATCCTAGACACTGGGAAGGAAGAGGATGAATCCATCATCCTTGGAAGACCCTTCCTAGCCACAGCAAGAGCTGTGATTGATGTTTGGAAGGCCACAACCAAACTCTAAGTTTGGTGTTGAACCCCCACATTCAAACTCTAAGTTTGGTGTTGGGAGGTCCCAACAATGCTCTGAACATCTGTGAGGCTCCATGAGAGCTCACTATCAAGCTATTGACATTAAAGAAGCGCTTATTGGGAGGCAACCCAATGTTATTTAATCATATCTATTTTATTTTCTTTTTGTTATTTCATGTTTTATTAGGTTGATGATCATGTGAAGTCATAAAAACTATTGAAAAAATCAAAAAACATAATGAAAAATAGCATTGAAAATAGCACACCCTGGAGGAAAGCAGTCTGGCATTTAAACGCCAGAAACAGGCACCAAGCTGGCGTTTAACGCCAGAAACAAGCATCTACCTGGCGTTCAACACCAGAAACAAGCTACATTTGGGCGTTTAACTCCAGAAACAGGCAGCAGTCTGGCGTTAAACGCCAGGATTGCACAGCAAGGGTGTTTTACACGCCTAATTGGAGCAGGGATGTTAAGTCCTTGACCCCACTTGATCTATGGACCCCACAGGATCCCCACCACTTCTACTCATCCTTCCTTTCTTCTTTTGCTCGAGGACGAGCAAACATTTTAAGTTTGGTGTGGAAAAAGCATTGTTTTTTTTTCCATAACCACTAATGCCACAAGGGATGCACTTCCCTCCACAAAACTATTTAGAGCAAATCAACACTTTCCTAGGAGAATTAAGTTCCAACATGGGACAACTAAGGATGGAGCACCAAGAGCACTCCATCATCCTCCATGAAATTAGAAAAGATCAAAGAGCTATGAGGGAGGAGCAACAAAGACAAGGAAGAGACATAGAGGAGCTCAAGAGCACCATTAGTTCTTCAAGAAGAGGAAGACGCCATCCTCACTAAGGTGGACTCATTCCTTAATCTCCTTGTCTATTTATTTTACTATTTTTTATTTTTGAGCTTTATGTTTTATTTATGTTTGTGTCTTCACTATATGATCATTAGTGTCTAAGTGTCTATGCCTTAAAGTTATGAATGTCTGGTGCACGAAATTGTGATCCCTGGTAATGGCTCCAAAAACTTGGTGCTCTAATCTTAATTCATAATTTGTCACAACTTCGATGCAACTAACCAGCAAGTGCACTGGGTCATCCAAGTAATAAAACCTTACATGAGTAAGGGTCGATCCCACGGAGATTATTGGTATGAAGCAAGCTATGGTCATCTTGTAAATCTCAGTCAGGCGGATATCAAATGGTTATGGAATTTTCGAATAATAATAATAAATAAACAGAAAATACAGATAGAAATACTTATGTAAATCATTGGTGAGAATTTCAGATAACCGTATAGAGATGCTTTCGTTCCTCTGAACCTCTGCTTTCCTGCTGTCTTCATCCAACCAGTCCTACTCCTTTCCATGGCAAGCTTTCTGTAAGGCATCACCGTTGTCAATGGCTTCATCCCATCCTCTCTGTGAAAAAGGTCCAAATGCTCTATCACGGCACGGCTAATCATCTGGAGGTTCTCGATCATACTGGAATAGGATTCACCCTCCTTTTGCGTCTGTCACTATGCCCAGCACTCGCGAGTTTGAAGTTCGTCACAGCCATCCCTTCCCAGATCCTACTCGGAATACCACATACAAGGTTTAGACTTTCTGGATCTCAGGAATGGCCATCCATGGGTTCTAACTTATACCACAAAGATTCTAATATCTCGGACTCGGTCCCCTGTATTAGATATCCAAGAGATATCCATTCAATCTAAGGTAGAACGGAAGTGGTTGTCAGGCACGCGTTCATAAGTTGAGAATGATGATGACTGTCACGATCATCACATCCATCATATTGAAGTGCGAATGAATATCTTAGAAGTGGAATAAGTTGAATTGAATAGAAAAACAGTAGTACTTTGCATTAATCCTTGAGGAACAGCAGAGCTCCACACCTTAATCTATGGTGTGCAGAAACTCTACCGTTGAAAATACATAAGTGATAATGTAGTTCATTGGTCTCGGCCCCAGAGGGGAACCGGAGTAACCAAGTCTGTGAATACAATGATAAAAAGTTCTATATATACTAGACTAGCTACTAGGGTTTACAGAAGTAAGTAATTGATGCATAAATCCACTTCCGGGGCCCACTTGCTGTGTGCTTGGGCTGAGCTTGAAGTTTACACGTGCAGAGGCTTCTTTTGGAGTTGAACGCCAAGTTCTAATGTGTTTTTGGCGTTCAACTCTGGTTTGTGACGTGTTTCTGGCGTTTAACTCTAGACTGCAGCGTAGAACTAGCGTTCAACGCCCTTTTGCGTCATCTAAACCTGGGCAAAGTATAGACTATTATATATTGATAGAAAGCCCTGGATGTCTACTTTCCAACGCCGTTGAGAGCGCGCCATTTGGAGTTCTGTAGCTCCAGAAAATCCACTTTGAGTGCAGGGAGGTCAGAATCCAACAGCATCAGCTGTCCTTCTTCAACCTCTGAATCTGATTTTTGCTCAAGTCCCTCAATTTCAGCCAGAAAATACCTGAAATCACAGAAAAACACAGAAACTCACAGTAAAGTCCAGAAATGTGAATTTAACATAAAAACTTATAAAAACATCCCTAAAAGTAACTCGATCCTACTAAAAACATACTAAAAACAATGCCAAAAACGTATAAATTATCCGCTCATCAATGTCCCACGAATCCATCACCTCTCTTAAATGAAAGCTGTTTTAATTACAAAAGAACAAGAAGTACATGGTTTCGAATTCATCCTTGAAACTGGTTTAATTATTTTGATGCGGTGACAATACTTTTTGTTTTCTGAATAAATGCTTGAACGGTGCATATGTCTTTTGAAGTTGATGTTTATGAATGTTAAATATGTTGGCTCTTGAAGAATAAGGAAAAAGGAGAAATGTTATTTGATAATCTGAAAAATCATAAAAATGATTCTTGAAGCAAGAAAAAGCAGTGAATACAAAAGCTTGCGAAAAAAAAAAAGAAAAAGAAAAACAAGCAGAAAAAGCCAAAAGCTCTTTAAACCAAAAGGCAAGAGCAAAAAGCCAATAGCCCTTAAAACCAAAAGGCAAGGGTAAATAAAAAGGATCCAAGGCTTTGAGCATCAGTGGATAGGAGGGCCTAAAGAAATAAAATCCTGGCCTAAGCGGCTAAACCAAGCTGTCCCTAACCACGTGCTTGTGGCGTGAAGGTGTCAAGTGAAAACTTGAGACTGAGCGGTTAAAGTCAAGGTCCAAAGCAAAAAAAAAAAAAGAGTGTGCTTAAGAACCCTGGACACCTCTAATTGGGGACTTTAGCAAAGCTTAGTCACAATCTGAAAAGGTTCACCCAGTTATGTGTCTGTGGCATTTATGTATCCGGTGGTAATACTGGAAAACAAAGTGCTTAGGGCCACGGCCAAGACTCATAAAGTAGCTGTGTTCAAGAATCAACATACTGAACTAGGATAATCAATAAAACTATCTGAATTCTGAGTTCCTATAGGTGCCAATCATTCTGAACCTCAATGGATAAAGCGAGATGCCAAAACTATTCAAGAGGCAAAAAACTACAAGTCCCGCTCATCTGATTGGAGCTAAGTTTCATTGATATTTTAGAATTTATAGTTGATGCCAGGGCATTTTGGCCAGTTTCACTGACCTTTTCTTTACTGTTTTTAGGGTAGTTTCATGCATTTCCTTAGGAAATAAGCTAGTTTTGGGTAGATATTCACTTACATCTTGATTCAAGCATACATTGTGCACTTTACATGATTTCATGAGGATTTTCCATGAATTTAAGAACAAATTGGATGTTGCATTTCCCATGACTTGGACTAGAACTTTGATGCACTTTATTGCTTGATTTCAGGACAAAGGAAGCAAAGAAGAACCACATTAGTGGCTACGTTAGTTACACTAACATTAACACTAACGTGGAATGGGAGTAACTTGCAAAGTTAATGAGAAAAGTAATTGCCAATAACGCTCTCGAAGCCATCATTGCCCACGTTAAGAGTCACGTTAACAAAGTTAACATGAACTCTAACGTGGAAGAAAGGAAATGGAGCCAACGTTAGTGACACTTAACATTTTCACTAACGTTGGACCAAACTCATAAGTGGCCACGTTAGTTGCTACGTTAACTTAGTTAACGTGGCCTCTAACGTTAAGAAGTAAAGGGGAAGCCAACGTTAGTGACATTCAACTTTGTCACTAACGTAAGCCAAGTCACAATAAGCCACGTTAACTTCCACGTTAACCTATTTAACGTGGAAGCTAACGTGAGGAGACAAAGTGGTCAACAACGTTAGTGACACCAAACATTGTCACTAACGTTGGAAGGAACCCACACAAGCCCCAATAAGCCACGTTAACTCCCACGTTAACCTAGTTAACGTGGAAG